>NW_027617200.1:30000-137131 GCF_964187855.1 Myxine glutinosa | reverse complement strand
AAAGAGAGGGAAAGAGTGGGAAAGAGAGGGAAAGAGAGGGAAAGAGTGGGAAAGAGAGGGAAAGAGATGGAAAGAGAGGGAAAGAGAGGGAAAGAGATGGAAAGAGAGGGAAAGAGAGGGAAAGAGTGGGAAAGAGAGGGAAAGAGTGGGAAAGAGAGGGAAAGAGTGGGAAAGAGAGGGAAAGAGATGGAAAGAGAGGGAAAGAGAGGGAAAGAGAGGGAAAGAGTGGGAAAGAGAGGGAAAGAGTGGGAAAGAGAGGGAAAGAGATGGAAAGAGAGGGAAAGAGAGGGAAAGAGAGGGAAAGAGAGGGAAAGAGAGGGAAAGAGAGGGAAAGAGATGGAAAGAGAGGGAAAGAGAGGGAAAGAGAGGGAAAGAGTGGGAAAGAGAGGGAAAGAGTGGGAAAGAGAGGGAAAGAGATGGAAAGAGAGGGAAAGAGAGGGAAAGAGATGGAAAGAGAGGGAAAGAGATGGAAAGAGTGGGAAAGAGAGGGGAAGAGAGGGAAAGAGAGGGAAAGAGAGGGAAAGAGAGGGAAAGAGAGGGAAAGAGAGGGAAAGAGATGGAAAGAGAGGGAAAGAGAGGGAAAGAGAGGGAAAGAGAGGGAAAGAGAGGGAAAGAGAGGGAAAGAGATGGAAAGAGATGGAAAGAGTGGGAAAGAGATGGAAAGAGAGGGAAAGAGATGGAAAGAGAGGGAAAGAGTGGGAAAGAGAGGGAAAGAGAGGGAAAGAGAGGGAAAGAGAGGGAAAGAGTGGGAAAGAGAGGGAAAGAGTGGGAAAGAGATGGAAAGAGAGGGAAAGAGTGGGAAAGAAAGGGAAAGAGTGGGAAAGAGAGGGAAAGAGTGGGAAAGAGAGGGAAAGAGATGGAAAGAGTGGGAAAGAGAGGGAAAGAGAGGGAAAGAGTGGGAAAGAGTGGGAAAGAGAGGGAAAGAGATGGAAAGAGTGGGAAAGAGAGGGAAAGAGAGGGAAAGAGATGGAAAGAGAGGGAAAGAGTGGGAAAGAGTGGGAAAGAGAGGGAAAGAGAGGGAAAGAGAGGGAAAGAGATGGAAAGAGAGGGAAAGAGATGGAAAGAGAGGGAAAGAGATGGAAAGAGAGGGAAAGAGAGGGAAAGAGAGGGAAAGAGAGGGAAAGAGAGGGAAAGAGAGGGAAAGAGAGGGAAAGAGAGGGAAAGAGTGGGAAAGAGAGGGAAAGAGATGGAAAGAGTGGGAAAGAGAGGGAAAGAGAGGGAAAGAGTGGGAAAGAGATGGAAAGAGTGGGAAAGAGAGGGAAAGAGAGGGAAAGAGAGGGAAAGAGATGGAAAGAGTGGGAAAGAGAGGGAAAGAGAGGGAAAGAGAGGGAAAGAGAGGGAAAGAGAGAGAAAGAGTGGGAAAGAGAGGGAAAGAGTGGGAAAGAGATGGAAAGAGAGGGAAAGAGAGGGAAAGAGTGGGAAAGAGAGGGAAAGAGTGGGAAAGAGAGGGAAAGAGTGGGAAAGAGATGGAAAGAGTGGGAAAGAGAGGGAAAGAGAGGGAAAGAGTGGGAAAGAGAGGGAAAGAGTGGGAAAGAGAGGGAAAGAGAGGGAAAGAGATGCAAAGAGATGCAAAGAGATGGAAAGAGATGGAAAGAGATGCAAAGAGATGCAGAGAGAGAGAGAGAGAGAGAGAGAGAGAGAGAAAGAGAGGGAGAGAAAGAGAGGGAGAGAGAGAGAGAGAGAGAGAGAGAGAGAGAGACAGATATATCGTCTTGTAGATAGAAGAGAAACAACATCAAATGCTTCTAACTTCAGTTATGGTCTGCAAAATGATTTTCAAAGGGCACATGACCTTAGAATTTTGAACTGTTGAACCCAAATTTGAATCAGTTCATTTTTGTATTACCATCCATACGTGTGGGCCTGGTGTTGGCTTAGCGGTTAGGGTGCCGGCTTAGGATCCGAGGATCCTGGGTTCGAATCCTGGCTGATCGCTGAATTAACGCCAGGGGAGTTGACTCAGCCTGTCATCCTTCTGAGGTCGGCAAATTGAGCACCAGTTCACTGGTAATTCCCTGTGTGTTGCAAGAGGCGACTAACAGGGTTGGCGGCAGGAAGGGCATCCGGCCGTAAAACATTGCTTCAAAAAGGGGACCACGGTGCCCGAAAAAGGCCAACCCCTGCTCTGTAGGGACAATGGCCTCTAAAGGTGGTTCCTTCATACTTGTGCCAAGTTTGGTTGAAATCCCTTCAGTAATTCACAAGTAATTGCAGCAAAAATTGATTTTTAATTCAAGAAGACATGTCCTTTGACCTTTGATATTTTCAACACAAAATGTACTGAGTGCAAATTTCTATTACAGTCAATATTTTTGCCATGTTTCGTTGAATTCCCTTCAGTGGTTCACTAGTTATCGTGCGCAACGAAAAACAAATGATGGACGGACAACTACCAGCTGGATGGACAACAACCCGGAAACAAAATGCCTCCGGCCTTCAACTGCGAAGGCAGAAAAAGACGATGAATTATTAATAAATGATCATTATGAGAACCGTCTCACCTGCCATCCAAGATGGTGCAATTTCTGGATGGTTGAATGGCAGGGCAAGATGCCAGGCACTGGTCCCACTGGTTCGTGGGGCAACTAAGGCCTGGGGCTCTGGTGGTTCAGGCTGATTGGGGTCTCAACAGAAACAAACACAACCAACAACCTCATCAAACATTTCTCCATTTTTTATTATGACTTCCATTGATTAAAAGCTGCTAGCCTGGCTGGTACATAAATCACGTACAGGACAAAGACATTATCAAGCTCAATTAGAGCAGTGAAATCAATCTTTGAACAAGGACAACTTTTGAGAAAGGTGCGCTTGTCCCCAGCAGGTTGGCACAGTAAAAAAAAGAGTAGTGGATTATGGGGGTTACCTTGGCAAAATGGGCAGCACTGTCCAGGAATGATTAGAGGTGAGGAGCAGCTGAGTGGAGGGCAGGTAATGGCAGAACATTGCACACTACCATCCTACCAGAGAGAGGGAGCGAGAAAAAGATCTCCAAGCTTGGGTATCACAGCATCATCTCATTGTCATGCATTATGTTCAAATTGTTTATGATTCAATATCAAATTTCAAATCGGCAAATAATATTGCAAGCATGGTAAAAGCAAGTAAGGAAGCAAACTTTTCCATCCAATTCGGTTTTAAGAAGCGTTTTCCCTAAATAACTGCTCTTTTGGTTGTTATATTTTCACCATTTCAAAATGGATTTTGCTTTTGACTAATACACAGGCATCTTGTTCACTGCAGCTTCAATGCAAGTGCAAGCAGAATACACAGCCAGCTTAACGTTTTCTCGTAAAAGGAAACATGCTTTGTGATGTAACGTGTCGGATACATGGAAAACTAGAACGACACTCGGTAGAGCGGATACCTCCGTCAGGATGAACAGTTTACATTTTGTATCCCAGGTCAAATCCGGATCCGCATCTTCAGTAAGACTGAATCGATTCGTTCTTGTCGCATACCCAACCTGTCCACCAAGTTTCGTCTGAATCCGTCCATAAATGTCTATGCCTCTGCCGACGAAGACGCCAGAGGCATTAAGTTTTCAGTTGTCCATGCGACCGTCCGTCCGTCCGTCCGTCCATAATAGGTTTTCGTTACCGTGATAACTTGAGAATGGCTTAAGGGATCTTAGTCAAACTTGGTGCACGTATGTATAATGAGGTAAAGATGAACTGATTAGATTTTGGGGTCACGAGGTCAAAGGCCAAAGGTGAGAGGTCATGTTAGGTAAAAATCCTGTTACCGCAATAACTTGTAAACCAGTGATAGATTCTGACCAAATTTGGTACAATTATGTAGAATGATGTAAAGATGAACTTACTCGATTTTGCGGTCAAGAGGTCAAAGTCTGTAATACGTCTATAACTTGAGAACGGCTGAAGTGATCTAATTCAAACTTGATACAGGTATGTACAATGATGTAAAGATTAACTGATTAGATTTTGTGGTTGAAGTCAAAGGTCAAATGTCGGATGTCCCGTCAGGTAAAAATTCTGTTACCGAGCTAACCAGACAACCAGTCACCCTCAACCAGTCATCGGATTTGCATCAAACTTGGTATAATTATATATTTTCATGCAAAGATAAACCGATTTGATTTTGGGGTCAAGAGGTCAACGATTAGAGATCATGTTAAGTTACAATTATTTCGTTACTGCAATAACTTAAGAATGGCAGAAGGGATCCAAGTCAAACTTGGTGCAGTTATGTACAATGCGATAAAGATGAACTTATTCGATTTTGGGGTCACAGGGTCAAAGGCCAAAGGTCAGAGGTCATGTTAAGTAAAAATTATGTTCCCATGTCAACTCGTGAACCAGTGATGGGATTTTGACCAAATTTGGTATAAGTCTATATTATTATGCAAAGAAGAACCACCTTTAGAGGACATTTTTCCCCACAGAGCGGGGGTTGGCCTTTTTCGGGCGCCATGGTCCCCTTTTTGAAGCAATGTTTTATGGCCGGATGCTCTTCCTGCCGCCAACCCTGTTAGTCGCCTTTTGCGACACACAGGGAATTACCATGGAACTGGTACTCAATTTGCTGACCTCAGAAGGATGACAGGCTGAGTCAACCCCCCTGGTGTTAATTCAGCGATGACCGGGATTCGAACCCAGGATCCTCGGCACCCTAACCACTAAGTACCCTAACCTAACCCTAAGCACCCTAACCCTAACCACCAAGCCGGCACCCTAACCACTAAGCCAAAGATGAACTGATTATATTTTGGCATCAAAGGTGAGGATTGAGGTGATTATGGTAAGATCACAGGTCATGTCAGGTAAAAATGTGATACTTGAAATCACATGAATGGATTTAAATCAAACTTGGTACAAATATGTATAATTATATAATAATGTGGGCGGAGGCATATTGGTCGACGTCATGACGTCAACGAGAGTCGTTCTAGTTGAGATATCGTGTTATATATTGTTTTTGGCCCAATCTCTCAATGGTGAAGAATCACTGAAAATATTCTGGCATCTGGATCCGGATCTTCACCATTATGTAATCGATTCGTCCTCATCACACACCCAACCTGTCCACCTAGTTTTGTCATAATCAATCATAACTTTTTGAAATATCATGCTATATATATAGTTTTTGGTCGTATCTGTGAATGGTGTAGAACCAATTTAAAGATTGTAGTATCTAGATCCGGATCTTCACCAAAATCGAACCAGTTCTTCCTTGTCACACACCCAACCTGTCACTTTAAAAATTCTCGGATCCAATCCAGATCCGGATCTTCATCAAAATTTAATCATTTCGTTATTGTCTCATACCCAACCTATCCACAAAATTTCCTCTGAATCCGTCGATAACTTTTTGAGATATCCTGTTCACAAACAGACAAACAGACAGGGTTGCAAACATAACCTCCTTCCATCATGGAATCCCATTCGATTTTGGACGAGACGACCTTGTATCAATCATGTAGCCTGCAATGACCTATATAGTGCTACCTGCCCACACTTGTGCATCTCATACGGTATATCTACCTGCACAACAAAGCAACCTAGTGGGGCCTCTCAGGATGCACCTTCACGCAGTGAAAGGCATCTTAATGTAAGTCTTAAGAGATCGTTAGCAAATGATGAGAATCCCTGATGTATAATTTATCATTCAGAAAGCAAACATTCTATGGCAGAGACTCACTGAACCTGCGCACAATGATAAGTCAAACTCGTGCATCACGATTCTGACATTTGCTTACACAGCACGATTTCCTACTGACCTAGTTTGGATGGTTCACAGTTAAGGCAAGGTGTGTGTATCATCCTCACCTGACATGAGCAGTGCGTGCAGGGCTCAGGCCTGTAAACAAAAGCCTAATCAGCTTGGGTTCAATATAAATAAAACCACAATGCACATTGAGAAGCTTCAATTTGTCCTTTTTCAATATTTTTATTTATCACACTGACAAGCTTACAATATAGTCATATTCAAAACAACCTCATTTACATAATTATGTCATATACAATAACAGGTAATCCTCTCTATCTCTTTGCTGATGACTACTCTCTGTCGCTCCATTCTTCATCCCTCAAGCCGCTGTCACACCTTGACGTTTTAGCCAGCGTATGCCGTATGAAAAATTTGGCGAATACGCTGGCACACGTCGAATACGTTATGGGTAAGTTTTGTATACGTTAAGAGTACGCTGAAGCACGCTGGCATACGTCGTAGTACGCCGAGCTCGTCGACAAATTTTGTGCATGCACAAAATTTGTCGACGTATGCCAGCGTATGATTCACACCAGCACTCAATTTTGATACGTCGGCATACGCTGGCTAAATCGTCAAGGTGTGACAGGGGCTTTAGATCGGCAGTCTGCAGCCTCCTCACTCTCTGCAGACCTGGACAAAATCACAGACTGGGCAAGCAAGTGGAACATGTCTTTCAATCCTGACAAATCTCACACTCTTACGATGTCTCTCCGAAAAGACCGACTGGACAACCCTCCCATCTACTTTCTGAATAATCCTCTCCAAGAAGTTCTGTCACTCAAGCTTTTGGGTCTCACTATCTGCCATGATCTTTCCTGGGAAAACCACATTTCAAATCTGGCCTCCAAAGCCAGTCGCCGACTATTGGTGTCCTTGTGTTTCATACTTCCCACGCCTCCTCCCCCCCCTTCCCACGCCTCCTCCCCCCCACACATCTCCCTGCTCTCAAATGTTGTGTTTGTGTGCTTCCCCTTTTCTCCCCATCTTGTCTTCCACTCCCTCTTTTGATATATTTTGTTTGTCTGGTTGATTTGTTTGTGAAATAAATGTTAGCTCTTTCACGAGCCTCGATTCAGTATACAAAAAAAAAGAAGAAAAAAAAAAGGTAATAAACAAACTTTTGTTCAGGTATACTCGACTGAATAGATTCTTCCCCTCCATCATATATATATATATATATATATATATATATATATATATATATATATATATATATATATATATATGTACAGCGCATTCAGAAAGTATTCAGACCCCTTCACTTTTTTCAGTGACCCACGTCTCTACCCTAATGTTTATTTTTATTTTTTGTTGGGATGTTTATTTGTTGGGAGCACGAATGTTGGGATGTTTACTTCGACATGTTCTTTATTATACCGAGTTTGTTATTATTTGCAGAGCATTTTTCCAAGGTGTTATGCATTGGCAGTGTGTGTATTGCCCTCGCGAGCCGTACCGACTTAATGTCTCATATGTCCATATTTTAATTAAATAATTTAATGATTTGGAAGAAGAAGAAGAAGAGAATAAGAGGAAGAAGAATTTGGTGCCTATATCGTTATGATTGACATGCATTACCGTAAGCCATGCTGACCTGTGTGTCTCGTGTGTGGAACTTGGTAGTACATTTTGCTTTGTTGCAGTGAATCTGCGTGGAAGAAAGGTCATTGAATTAGAACACGAATGAAAGACGTGACATCTGCTTCATCGAAGATCTTTTGTAGCAGCATTGAAAATCGTCCTGGGGTGATCAGCCAAGTTATGGACGAGGTATCGAGAGCATCGATGAAGGAGCACGAATACCCGTAACACGCACTGTGCCGCATCAACTGCATCTTGTTACTACATTCGCCCGTGCGCTTCTTGCGAGCTTCCATCACGCTGCTGGCGACACCATTCCGCTCTCCCACAAGACCCAGCCAACAAACGCTGTTGTGAAATTGACTTTCCAGCCAAACTCGCTCGAAGAGTAGTGAGAGGGGACAGTGTGATGGTAATTGTGGTATCCTTCATCAAATGTAGCGAAGATCACAAAGCGGTTGTCACGTGGGTTGATCATGCAACAGTCATATGGACGCATGCCATACATGTGCGCAGCACTGTTCGCCAACCATGAGCAGTTCAAAAACAAAGTGTAGCGCAACATGGCTGCTAGAAAGTACGCCTTACAGAGGCTCCCTTCCCACAAAGCACAAGATAACCACCAATGGCTTGTAACACCTGCGCTGCCACATGTCAGGGTCATTATATAGGTCACTGAGGTCAAGACACTTCCCAGCAGGAATGACGTTTGTTTTTTTGCTGAGCAGTCGCTAGTCCACATGAGGGAAGAAAAATCCCTGATGTGCATGGTGAGGATCTGCATCAGTCTCAGAATTTGTGGGGCACGGGATGGTCATGTGCCCACTCAAATATGGCATTCTGGAAGGCGACTTGGCGACAATGTGAATTGGCGACTGCAAGTGAAATGCGAGGTGGCAAGCTGGCTGAGTAGGAACGATGACTCAAAAGGCGATGCACACCTGCAGTGATGCACACACGCCGAGAAGACAAACCACGACGTACCAGCCGCCGATGCGTGGTGATTGCTCTGCCTTCGAGACCATCAATGAGGGATCTTGTGTGTGTGTGTGTGTGTTTGTTTATGGCTGTGTGTGCACATGTGTGTGTGTGTCGTTGGTTGTTATCTCCATATGCGGGTTTCACAAGGTGCGACGAAGCCCTCCTAGGTCTCAAAGTATCCACATCCATGTGTGCGTGCATATGTGTGCGCATACGTGTGTGTGTGTGTGTGTGTGTGTGTGTGTATGTGTGTGTGTGTGTGTGTGTGTGTGTGCGCGTAAGCAAGTTACTGTTGTTGGCTGCTATCTCCACACGTGGATGGCTTTCAAGAGGTGGAACGGAGACCTACCAGGTCTCAAAGTATCCACCTCCGTTTGTTTGTGTCTGTCTGTTTGGGCAATAACTTTTTTTTAATACTATTTGCGAATTTGTCATCAATTTTTCAACAAACCTTTATTATGTGAATGGAGAACACTGCTGAATAAAAATTTACAATTTATTTTTGACTTGTTTTTATGAAGTTTAGTCGAGTACAAAATGGATATGGGTGAGTTTTGCATTTTGAGATGTTTTCTAGTTTTTTTTGTAATCACGTTAATCAACCTGTAAAGTATAAACATTTCATCAATTCAACATTTCAAAAGCATTAGTCAGATGGTGAATGAGAGTTCGAGGGAAGAAACACGGAACGCTACGCTGCTCCACATTGGTTGGTGTTCAGCTTCCTCATCTCTACATTTTAATTTCTGCTCCTACTTTTTTATTCTGCAAATCCTGAATTGTGGAATGAATTGATTGACACTTGAATGTCGAAGGAAACAAAAGGGTTCCACGTTTGCTTCTTTTTTTTTCGAATAGTAATCGAGGTAACAGTGATTGTTACTAAAGCAACAAAGACTATGACTAGATTCATGACTAATTTTGACTTCATAATAGACGATATCGGTCCTCACAATGACGTCGTTAATATTGAACTGATGTATACTGTATTTATTTAAAATATAAAAAATGTGACAACCTGAAATGATCTAAATCGGGAAAGATGAGAAGTTTGAGATTATAACCACTCCTTCTGAAGGCATTGACCATAGCCATATGTGATTAGCTGAAGATATAAAAAACACGTAGAAAGGGATATTAATTTGTTCTCTATCTAATAATTTCCAATATGTCACCCTACCTGAAGTTCTGGCCATTGTTGTACATGGTTCCAAGGAATAGGCAATGCTGGCAGGAAGCACAGCACTTCCCAGGAGATGGGAGTGGATGGGAGCAAGGCACCTCACATTGCAATCGTACGCAGGTGGTTTGCCCTTTCTGTTAGGCCACAGGCAAAAAAAAGCACCGCAACAATTCCAGTAAATCATTACTTATGATGCTTCCAACATGATGCTCACATGAACTTTTATTAAGGTTCTAAAAGTCAAAGCATTACTGACAGAAGTGAGGAAACATGATATGATCCACCACGCGGTAACCCGGGTTGCCCCGTTGCCCCGTGATTTTGTCACAAAGGATTTTCCAATCACGCGAACCCGGGTTACACTCCCCCTAAAATAGATTAATTAATTATGTAAAATGATTAAAAATCACGGGGCAACCCGAGTTACCGCTTACTCCCCCCTCCCCCCCCCTCTTCCCACGCCTCCTCCCCCCAAGCCCTCTCCCTCCCACACATCTCCCTGATCTCAAATGTTATGTTTGTGTGCTTCCCCTTCTCTCCCCATATTGTCTTCCGCTCCCTCTTTTTATATATTTTGTTTGTCTGGCTGATTTGTTTGTGAAATAAATGTTAGCTCTTTCACGAGCCTCGATTCAGAATACAAAAAAAAACCCCCCAAAAAACCGCGTGGTGGATCATATAACTAAGAATTTTAAAAATCTTAACTCAAAAAAAATAAAAAAAATAAAATAAAATTAATACATTGCCTTCTTTGTTCTTTTCGTTCATTCGTTCTTTGACCACGTGTTTCACCCCCATTTCACCCCCCTTTTCACCCCATTCCCCAGATCGTTTTCATTGTTCAATTTAAAAGTGTGTAAACTTTCCTTCCACCTTTTGCCCTGTTCACGTGATGTGTGGTTGTCCCTCTAGGCCCTCTCCCCATAGGTATTTTTGTGACTATAAGAATGGTCTCCACGGTTCTGTTTAAATATGTTTAAACTTTCCCCTGCAGTGTTTTATTCAGTGGTATATTACAACACGCTGTTTTACTTCCTATATAAAAGGCTGTTTTCAATTTCCTCTTCAACTCATTCCCCTTAAAAAAAAAAAATTAAATCTCTTATAATTCTTCCTCACTACATGCTCGAAATTCACATTCATTCCACCCCTCCTCTATCATTCTTAAACGGATCTCCAACTTGAAAATCACAATAAACCCAATTTGTTATAAATGTTCATCTTTCATTAATCATCCACTTTCTAAACTCCCCCCTTGCCATTCCCCTCCTAAACTCCCCCCTTGCCCCTCCCCTCCCAAACTTCCCCCTCCCCCTCAAAACTCCCCCCCAACCCCTCCCCTTCAAATCTCCCCCCCCTAACATCCCTCTCCAATTCTCCCCCCTCCTCCTCAGAGCTGCCTCCTCCCCACTTCGTTTCCCTTCTATCTCACACCTCCACCTCCCCAAACCTTCTACTTTCCTCCGCCCCCCTCAAACAACTCCTCACTGTGCCTCATCGCATCACCATCAAACCTTTCTTTCATCCTTCCCTTTCTTGGAACTCTTCTGTAATCTCTGACACACTATCAACTGCTCTCCCGACAACCCCCTCTCATCCTTCATCTGACCCTACCCCTCCCCTGTCCTGCACCTGATGCTCCCCCTCTCTCCTCATTAACGGTATGGACCTCAAACATCCGGGGCCTTCGCTCAAACCTGATTGATCTCTCCATTCAGGTTGCTTCTGACAATCCAGACTTGATCTGCTTAACAGAGACTTTCCTCCTTCAAGATGTCTCTGATTCCTTAATATCTTTTCCTGGTTACTCCCTCCTCCGGTATGATAGACCTGAGTCTCGTCCTGGTGGTGCGGTTGCTAACTTTATCAAAAACTCTCTTCCTCACTCTCCTTGCACTGCCCTCTCTCCACCCCAACCCCAGGAGTACCTCTGGCTACGGCTTCCTCTCCGCTCCCACCTTTTGTTCATATGTGTTCTGTACCGTCCTCCAAACAGTGATGACTCCATTTACATTTCGCTGTCTGACAACATGGATCAACTTCTATCAACTCATCCAAACTCTCTCTTCCTCATATGTGGCTCATATGTGGTGAATTCAACTGTCATCATGCCAGCTGGCTGGGTGTGGGTTCCTCTCTCACCAGCCATGGCACCTCAGCAAAGGACTTCTGCGACTCATTGGGACTGGCACAATCTGTCAATTTCCCGACCTGGATCTCAGTCAATGGAGTATCTTCTCTTCGAGACTTGGTTATGACAAACTTCTCTGCAAATGTCTGCTGCTCTTCTTCTGCTCCAATCGGTTCTTCTGATCATGTGCATGTTAAAGTGGACATCTCACTGGCCATTCTCAGAGAGCCTCCTCAGTGCCGACGAGTCTGGCATTTCACTCAGGCTGACTGGCACGGTCTGCAATCAGCCACCAATCATCTGGACTGGTCTCCCATCTCTACTGCCTCGGACATCAATTCTTCCTGGGAATTCTTCCAAAGCAAACTGCTCTCTCTCATGCACAGATTTATCCCATCTCGTCTTCAGTTGTGTTACCCTTCCTCCCGTCCATGGTACACTGAATCTTGTGGTGAGGCAGTTGCCCTGAAACAACTTGCCTTTGCCTCTTGGAAGGCAAATTCAAATAAAGGCAATCTCAGTTCCTTCCACCAAGCTCGGAACAAGTGTGTGTCTACCCTCAGGAGTGCCAGGAAGCACTATCTCTCCACACTCAAGATTGAACTGTCAAACCTGTCTCCCTCCTCCAAATCCTGGTGGTGTCTGGTCAAATCCGTTTCTGGTGTTTGTTCCCCCTCCATCCCCTCCCTTACCTCAAATGGCTACACAGTTGACACTGCACGTGACAAAGCCTAATGCCTCAACTCTGTGTTTGCCTCAAAATCTTGTGTCCCAAACCCATCTCTCTCTGTTCCCACCTTACCCAGTCGAACCGAACTGCTCCTGGACTCTGTGTCCTTCTCTCCTGACAAGGTGGAGAAGTTTTTTTTAATCAAACCTCGACTCTGATTCTGCAACTGGACCAGACGGCATCAGCCCACGGGTCCCAAAATCCTGCTCTGCCGCTTTATCTCACCCTGTTCTTTTCACCCTCTCTTTTGCTCAAGGTCATCTGCCAGCATCTTGGAAATCAGCAAACATCACCGCTTTACACAAAAAATGTGCAAAAACAGATTCTTGCAACTACAGACCAATCAGCCTGCTCCCAATTATCAGCAAAGTCATGGAATCCATCATTGCTTCGGATATCAAATCCTTCCTCTTCTCCAATGGCTTGATCTCCGATCATCAATTTGGATTCAGACCAGGTAATTCTACTTTGGACATGTTGCTTCTGCTGTCTCAACAATGGATGGAGGTCCTCAATGCCAAACAGGAAATCAGAGCCGTCTCCCTTGACATATCACGTGCCTTCGATACGGTCTCGCACCCAGCTCTGCTCACCAAACTCTCCTCCTATGGTACCCATGGAAATCTCCACGCATGGCTTGCGGACTTCCTCTCTGGTCATAGTCAACGTGTGGCCCTGAATGGATTCCTCTCATCTCCTCTTCCTGTTCTGGCTGGAGTTCCCCAAAGTAGTGTTCTGGGCCCTGTGCTATTTCTGGTCTTCATCAATGATCTCTCTGACTCTCTGGAAAATCCTCTCTATCTCTTTGCTGATGACTCCGCTCTCTGCCACTCCATTCCTCATCCCTCAGATCTGCAGTCTGCAGCCTCCTCACTCTCTGCAGACCTGGACAAAATCAGAGACTGGTCAAACAAGTGGAACATGTCTTTCAATTCTGACAAATCTCACACTCTTACTATGTCTCTCCAAAAAGACCGACTGGAAAACCCTCCCATCTTGGGATGCGCAAGATTGGAGGTCTCGTCTCTTCAAAGCTGTCCATGCGCGCTCGCTTTCGAAGTTAAGTAACTTTTCACAATTGTGTTTTTGTCGAAACTGTATCTTTCTCTCGGTGTATGTACCTATTGGGGTGTCTTTAATAGTATTCTTGGTGTTGGTTTTTCATACCTGTGTACAGAATCGTCGGTCTTTCGTATCGCGTATTCTGAGGCCTAAGTGTAGTACTAGGCTACCGTGTTCGACCTTGGCTTGAGGCTTTGTTTTTGTCTCAGCGGTTCTCCGATCGCGCTGCAATTACTTTTTGGTCTCTGATTTTCCCGGTCTTTTCACCCCATACTTCCTTGTTTTAAAATCTCCTCAAAAAAAAACAAAAACATTTTTTCCTTCTGTTCTTATTCGTTTATTCGTTCTTATTTGTTCATTCGTTCTTCGACCACGTTGTTTGTGATCACGTGATCACGTTGTTAAAAAATGTCTAATCTGTCCCCTGAAGACCTGTATTCTGTCATATTCTATAACACCTTTTTCTTCTTCTTCTATAAAAGGATGCTTTCGACTTGCTCACCAAATCTATTCATTCCAATAAAAAATTCCATCTCTTATAGTGCATCTTTCATTCATTCCCTAAACTCTCCAGCACTCCATCCTCCCTCCAGCGTCCTCAAACGTATTTTTGACTCGAATGTCTCAAGAAACTCATTTTGCAATAAATGTTCCTTTCCCATTAATTGTACACTTTTCAAAATCCAATCTCACCCCTCCCCTCCAAATCTTCCCCATCACCCCTCCCCTCCAAATCTTCCCCATCACCCCTTCCCTCCAAAACTTCCCCATCACCCCTCCCCTTCAAAACTTCCCCATCACCCCTCCCCTCCAAATCTACCCCTTTGCCCCTCCCCTCCAAATCTTCCCCATCACCCATCTCTTTCAAATTTTCCCCCTTTCCCCTCCCCTCCAAATCTTCCCCATCACCCATCCCTTTCAATACTTCCCCCTTGCCCCTCCCCTCCAAATCTTCCCCATCACCCCTTCCCTCCAAAACTTCCCCATCACCCCTCCCCTCTAAATCTACCCCCTTTCCGCTCCCCTCCAAATCATCCCCGTCACCCATCTCTTTCAAATCTTCCCCCTTGCCCCTCCCCTCCAAATCTTCCCAATCACCCATTCCTTTCAAATCTCCCCCCACACCCCTCCCCTACGAGACTCTCCCTCGCTCCTCCCCTCCTAGACTCCCCTCTCACCCCTCCTCCTCAAAGCGTCCTCCCCGCTTCTTCCCCCTTCCAACTTTCACCTTCATCTCCCTCAACCTTCTGCCTCGCTCTTCCCCCTCGTCAAATAACACCTCACTGCGCCTCTCCCAATCACCATCAAACCTTTTGTCCGCCCCATTCTTCCCTTTCTCCAAGCTATTCTGTAATCTCTGACACACCTTCAACAGCTCTCCCTACCTCTTCCACATCTTACCCTACCGCTCCCCCCCCCCCCCTGTTCTGTATCCGATGCTCCCCCTTCCTCTTCCTTAACAGTATGGACCTCAAACATCCGGGGCCTTCGCTCAAACTTGTCTGATCTCTCCATACAGGTTGCTTCTGACAAACCAGACGTGATCTGCTTAACAGAAACTTTCCTCATTCATGATGTCTCTGATTCCTTGGTATCTCTCCCAGGTTACTCCCTCCTCCGGTATGATAGACCTGAGCCTCGTCCTGGAGGTGGGGTTGCTATCTTTATAAAAAAACTCTCTTCCTCACTCGCCCTGCACTGCCCTCTCTCCACCTCACCCCCAGGAATACCTTTGGCTACGGCTTCCCCTTCGCTCCCACCTTTTGTTCATATGTGTGTTGTACCGTCCACCAAACAGTGATGACTCCATCTACATCTCGCTGTCTGAGAATATGGACCAACTTCTATCTACCCATCCCAACTCTCTCTTCCTCATATGTGGTGATTTCAACTGTCACCATGCCAGTTGGCTGGGTGTGGGTACCTCTCTCACCAGCCATGGCTCTTCAGCAAAGGACTTCTGTGACTCACTGGGACTGACACAATCTGTCAATTTCCCGACCCGGATTTCAGTCAACGGAGCATCTTCTCTTCTGGACTTGGTTATGACTAACTTCCCTGAAAATGTCTGCTGCTCTTCTTCTGCTCCAATCGGCTCTTCTGATCATGTGCTTGTTAAAGTGGACATCTCTCTGACCATTCTCAGAGAGCCTCCTCAGCATCGACGAGTCTGGCATTTCACTCAGGCCAACTGGCACGGTCTTCAAGCAGCCATCAATCATCTGGACTGGTCTCCCATCTCTACCGCCTCTGACATCAACTCATCCTGGGAATTCTTCCAAAGTAAATTGCTCTCTCTCATGCACAGATTTATCCCATCTCGTCTTCAGTTGTCATACCCTTCCTCCCGTCCATGGTACACGGAATCTTGTGGTGAGGCTATTGCCCAGAAACAACTTGCTTTCGTCTCCTGGAAAGCAAATCCAACGGAAGGAAATCTCATTTCCTTTCACAAAGTCCGAAACAAGTGTGTGTCCACCCTCAGGAGAGCCAGGAAACAATATCTCTCCGTTTTCAGGACCGAACTCTCTTATCTGTCTCCCTCTTCCAAATCCTGGTGGCATCTGGTCAAATCTGTTTCTGGTGTTTGTTCCCCCTCCATCCCCTCCCTCACCTCAAATGGCCACACGGCTGACTCCGCACATGAAAAAGCTGAATGCCTCAACTCTGTGTTTGCCTCTAAATCTTGTGTCCCAAACCCATCCCTCTCTGTACCCACCGTACCCAGTCGTACCCAGCTGCTCCTGGACTCTGTGTCCTTTCCTCCTGACAAGGTGGAAAAGTTTCTGTCAACCCTCGACTCGGATTCTGCAAATGGTCCTGACGGCATCAGCCCACGGTTCCTAAAACCCTGTTCTTCCGCTCTTTCACTCCCTCTCTCTGTTCTCTTCACCCTCTCTTTTGCTCAAGGTCATCTTCCATCTGCTTGGAAATCTGCCAACATCACCACTTTGCACAAAAAGGTGCAAAAACAGATCCCAGCAACTACAGACCAATCAGCCTTCTCCCAATTATCAGCAAAGTCATGGAATCCATCATTGCTTCAGATATGAAATCTTTCCTCTTCTCCAATGGCTTGATCTCTGATCATCAATTTGGTTTCAGACCTGGACACTCTACTCTGGACATGCTGCTTCTGCTTTCTCAACAATGGATGGAGGTCCTCAATGCCAAACAGGAAATTAGGGCAGTCTCCCTTGACATATCACGTGCCTTCGATACGGTCTGGCACCCCGCTCTGCTCACCAAACTCTCCTCTTTTAGTATCCATGGAAATCTCCATGCATGGCTGGCGGACTTACTCTCTAGTCGTAGTCAACGTGTGGCCCTGAATGGGTTTCTCTCATCTCCTCTTCCTGTTCAGGCTGGAGTTCCACAAGGCAGTGTTCTGGGCCCTGTGCTTTTTCTGGTCTTCATCAATGATCTCTCTGACTCTCTTGAAAATCCTCTGTATCTCTTTGCTGATGACTCTACTCTCTGTCGCTCCATTCTTCATCCCTCAGATCGGCAGTCTGCAGCCTCCTCACTCTCTGCAGACCTGGACAAAATTACAGACTGGGCAAACAAGTGGAACATGTCTTTCAATCTTGACAAATCTCACACTCTTACGATGTCTCTCCGAAAAGACCGACTGGACAACCCTCCCATCCACTTTCTGAATAATCCTCTCCAAGAAGTTCTGTCACTCAAGCTTTTGGGTCTCACTATCTGCCATGATCTTTCCTGGGAAAACCACATTTCAAATCTGGTCTCCAAAGCCAGTCGCCGACTAGGCATCCTCCGTCGTGCGAAGTCCTTCCTTGGCACACCTGAGCTCCTCACCACATACGAGGCTTTCATCCGCAGCTCAATGGAATACTGTTCCCCCCTCTGGGCCGGTGCTCCTGCCTCACACCTTGCTCGGCTTCATGCTGTTGAAACCAAAGCTTTCAGAATCATTGGAATCTCCTGCGATGAAGCTAACTCCGAGGGCGTTTCACTCACTCACCGCAGGCAGGTTGGTGGTCTTTTTGTCTTCTCCAGACTCCTATCCGGCCTTGCTCCCCCAGCTCTCTCTGTGCTCTGTCCCCCAAATATTCCTACAGGTCGCACGAGATCTGCCAGAAACCCTCTTATGGTTAAACTGCCAAAATCTAGGCTCTCTGCTCACCTTCACTCTTTCATCCCCTTTTCTACCGCCTCTGGAACAAACTCCCCCACTCCCTTCAATCCCACTCCTCCCTCCAGGTCTTTGAAACAGCTGTTCACCACCATCTCTTATCTTCCCCCATCCAAAACCTTGATCTTTTCTACCCCTGCTAATTCACCCCAGATACACTTTTTTGAAATTCCAACTTCTTTCCTGGCAGTGCTCCTGCCTCACACCTAGCTCGCCTTCACGCTGTTGAAACCAAAGCATTCAGAATCATTGGAATCTCCCACGATGAAGCTAACTCCAAGGGCCTCTCACTCACTCACCACAGGCAGGTTGGTGGTCTTTCCGTCTTCTACCGAGTCCTCTCTGGCCTTGCCCCCCCAGCTCTCTCTGGGCTCTGTCCCGCAAATATTCCTACAGGTCGCACAAGATCTGCCTGCAACCCTCTTTTGGTTAAACTGCCAAAATCAAGACTCTCTGCTCACCTTCACTCCTTCATTCCTCTTTTCTCCCGCCTCTGGAACAAACTCCCTCACTCTCTTCAATCCCACTCCACCCTCCAAGTCTTTAAAACAGCTGTTCACCACCATCTCTTATCTTCCCCCATCCAAAACCTTGATCTTTTCTACCCCCGCTAATTTCACCCCAATTCCACTTTTTGAAATACCAACTTTTGTCCTGGAAGTCCTTGGTGTCCTTGTGCTTTATACTTCTCCCTCCCCCCCTCCCCCCTTCCCACGCCTCCTCCCCCCGGGCACTCTCCCTTCCACACATCTCCCTGCTCTCGGATGTTGTGTGTGTGTGCTTCCCCTTTTCTCCCCATCTTGTGTTCCGCTCCCTCTTTTTGTGTATTTTGTTTGTCTGGTCGATTTGTTTGTGAAGTTAATGTTAGCTCTTTCACGAGCCTCGATTCAGTATACAAAAAAAAAAAGAAAAAAAAAAAGTCCTTGCCGTGTCCGTATGTTTTATACCTCTCCCACCTCCCCCCAAGCCCTCTCCCTCCCACAGTTCTCTCGATGTCCCTGCTCTCAAATGTTGTGTTTGTGTCCTTCCCCCTCTCTCCCCATCTTGTCTACCACTCCCCTTATTTTGTGTTTTATGTGTCGGTTTGACTTTTTGTGTGATGAATGTTAGCTCTTTCACGAGCCAAGATCTTGTATACAAAAAAACAAAAAAACAAAAAAATTTAAATAAAAAAAAACATGGCACTCGGTAGAGAGCATACCGCCGCCAGGCTGAACAGTTTATGTTTTGTATCCCACTGGTAGGCCGGATCTGGATTCGAACCTGAACCAAAATCTAAACGGCTTGTTCTTGTCACCTAACCAACTCGTCCACCAAGTTTTGTCCAAATCCGTCTACAACTTTTTGAGTTGTTAAGCTAAAGATAGTTTTTTGTCCCTATCTCTCAATGCTGAAGAATCACTTAAAAATTCTCAGAGGCAGATATTCACCAAAATCTAATAATTTTGTCCTTGTCGCATACCCAACCTCTTCACCAAATTTCGTCGAAATCCGTCCATAACTTTTTGAGATATCCTGTTCACAGGTATCAAAGATAGACAAAGGGGTGAAAGCAGACAGACAAGCAGGGGTGAAAACACAACTTCCGCCAACCTTTGGTGGCGGAGGTAATTATTTCTTTCGTCATCAAGAGCTTTGGAAATGAATTTAGTAAACATGATAAGTGTCTGGTTTGTGACACTTCCACATGTTTCCGTACAAAACTGCAAACCAGAGGCAGCTGCTTTGCTGATGAGCCAAGTTGTTGGCTTTTGTTTTATATTGCCTCTCATTGAGTCTTGGTTCCTCTGCTCATTCATTCCTCCAACCATTCCCAGTCCCTCCAGGTCACATGGATTATTCCAGCAACCCTCTCCTCGTGGAACTATGAAAATCCACGTTTGCTCACTTCCACTCCTTTGTTGCTGTCTCCTCTTACTAGTGGAACGCCTTTCTCAATCTACTAAATCCCACTCTTTCCTCCTTGGCTTCAAGTTGGCAGTACGCCATGACCTCAGGTCAACATATATCCCGACATATATCAACAGTTTTGAGGAATAAACATTGACACAAAAATAGGATTCATTATCTCCCAATAATACAAAGTTTGCACAGACCCCTAAATTTGCTGGATCTTTATTCAGATATTAATAAACTAGATGGCCTGACAAAGAATTGTAAGACTATTCAAACCGATGATGCATCCTAATTACCATTTACTCATTATATTTGTCATGTAAAGGTAGACACTCCAGAAACTTCCGACGAGTAAGGCCGTAGACTCATAGGGGATGGCAAAATTCCAACTGAACTGTTACAACACATGGGAGACGAGGGTGTAGAAATACTGTCAGGCATAATTAATATATGCTCCAAAGTTAGGAACACTTCAGAATGTAGTCAATGTAGATCAATTAACTTGATCTCACATGTATCGTAGGTATTACTACACCTGATAAGGAGAACACCAGTAATAGAAAAGTGCCTGAATGACAACCAAGTGGGATTTAGAGAGGGAAAGGGAACAAGGGATGGTATATTCCAGCGATTCCCAAACTTTTTTGTCCACGACCCGAAATCTGAAATCACATTCGTCTCACTACCGAAATGTTCCTTGTACCTACTGGTTACCGGTACCTCTGATAAAAATTGTCGGAGACATGAACAGCCCCCTGAAACACCAGGATTTTGAGTTTTTTTTCTCCAAGTTTGGCCTTTGGGTTTGGGAACCCCTGGTATGAAAACTGAGGATGATAACCACAAGAGTGATAGAAAAGAATAAAAAAAGTTATTTGTATTGTTGCGGATCTCGAGGTCGTCAACGTATTGAGGGGGGGGGGGGGGGGGGTTAAGCCCTGCTCCCCCTCGAGCTTCGAATCCACGAGGCCGCCCCCACGCTATACTCGTGGAGGACGGATTGCTGGGCAATTCCAGCCGCCGAGTCCGCAGCTAACGTGTGGAAGGGTTACCGGTCACAACCCGAGTACCTTCGACACACGCAGCTGTAAGAACGGGGGCTGAACCTCGCACGAATCACGCTGGTCTGGTATGCCCGAGCGGTTTGTGCGTCGCGTAACTCGTGCCTTTAATCACTATGAACCTGATCGAGCGGTTTTAACTTGTGCAATGCGTGGCCAATGGTGAAGGGACGAAGACGGCCAAGTTGGAAACAAACCACAGGATTTATTCACAAATGTACAATGGTTATAGAAAAGGGACACAGAGGAGAACCTTAACAGCCTTACTTAGGTTCCCCAGACAAGGGCCCTCAGACTCGTTCGGGGAAGGGGAGGAAGAGGGGAATGCGCACAAAGCGGGGCCGCTTGGTGCAGTTCGCCTGGACGGCTCATTGGGCGGATCGCCCTAAGGATGTTCGCGGCAGGGACGTCGATCTCAGTCGTGCACGTAACAGGAATCCACGGAGCGTGTCCCAAAGTCAGCGAGGCAAAGCGCACGTGCAGGGAGTCCAGGCAGAGGTCATCAGGGCGGAGAGCGCGTTCAGGATCTCGGGACAGAGAGAGACCAGAGGGCGAATCCAGAGCCAGAGATCGTCAGAGTCCAGGGCCAGAGAGAGAGTTCGGGGGTCCTGGCCGGGTTTTATATCCCCCGGAGCCCCACTAGAATGTTCCACGGGCCTCCACTGGCCGCCGGGGGTCACGTGTCGTGACAGCCCCTCATTAGTCACTCTCCTTAGCCGCCGTTCTTGGCCACTCCCTTTAGTTCCCATTGGCTGATTCTCCTGGCCACTCCCTTTAGCTCCCATTGGCCGTTCGCTGCTTACCAGCCACGCCCTCCAGCTCCTCCCTCGGGCCTCCTAGACTTGTCCTAGGCCCATGAAATGGCATTCCAGGCTTCAATGAGGCCTACCCTTACTCTACCTGCCTCAATGCATACTAACACTGGGAAGGAGACTATACTTCACATTTAATAAGAGATAACTAAGCGAGGCTACATGTTGTGGTGCAACTAACTATAGGGGGGTTGCCTTTATTTACAAAACCACAACAGTATGTTTTATTTATAGACTATAGGCATTCGATAAAGGTAAACATGACAAACTAATAAAAGTAATGAAAAAAGATCAGATTCCATTGGAGGAAATGAAAGGTTGATCTCAAATGTCTCTAGGAATCAAACAGCGAAAGCGAGAAGAAATGCTGGTGAGATTAGAAGTTTTGAAGTGCAGAAAAGAGTGCGACAGGGCTGTATTCTCTCACCAGTCTTACTTAATATGTATTGAGAAGAATCAATACAAGACGCATTGAAAACACCCAAGGCATAAAAGTAAATATTGAAGGTATTACTAATACCAGGTATGCAGATGACACTGTCGTGATTGATTGCCAATGCTGAAGAGCTGCAGCTCTTGATTGACAACATAAACATGGCTTGCAAAGAGTACAGGATGGAATTAAGTGCCGAAAAGGTAAAAGTTATGGTTTTTGAGAAAACACCAGGTACGAAAGTTACTATCAGGTCCCCAAGTTCTGAAGCAAGTCTCCAAGTTACACATACCTTGGAACTAGTGTAACGGAGGATGGAAAAGGTTTAACAGAAATGAAAATGAGAATGGGAATGGCAAAGAGTGCTTTCTGGGATGTGGAGGGATTATTGAGAAGGAATTTGGGTATGCAAGTAAAGAAAAGATTGTTGAAGAGCTAAGTAATGTCTCTAGTGACATGTTGCAGAGAAGCCTGGAGAATAGGAAATCCCCAAGTGAGGCGAAGAATAAATGCCTCGTCATGATGTGCTACAGTGTCATGATAAAGGCAGATATTAAAGATAAGCTCGCAGAGTTTAGCAACGAAGAGGTACTAGAAAGGGTAGGAGGGAAACTAACATGGATTAGAACAGCAAAGAGAAAGCCAGATTTATTTGGACATGTAACAAGAGGATCCTGTATTCCTTTGGAAAAAATGTTTGTTAACTTCATGGAAGGTAACATGGAAGGAAAACGAACACCATGAAGACAAAGAAGAACTTGATTGGATGATATAAAGAAATGGTTTGACATCACCAAATATGGGCGACTGAAAAGGAAGCGGAAAACAGATAAGAATGGAGATCCATGATTACCAACCTTTGGATCAAAGACGCTATACTTGGAAAGAAAAAGAAAGGTAATACGAAAACAGAATTTAAAAGTGACCATAATGGTATGGGAGCACTTCTCACTCACCCTGCAGGAGCACAGAAGGCATGGGATGTTGGTAACCTCCCATTCCTCGCCATCTTTGTGGAGCTTGCCAAGATGGGGACAGCCTGGATCCTCACAGACAGAGCAAAAGTCATTATCGAGCTCGACAAATAAACTTCTCACATTGTTATTCAAATTTATGCACCAACGCAACCAAATGTGTCACGGGTCATGTCCTTGTCTTTTGAGCCTTTAAATTGTCGATATGATGTCAGGTTGAGTCACGTCCGACTACAAGGTTGCCATATTAGTCGGGAGTTTCCAGTCTCCAGAGGATGCCTCCATGTGGAGCACGACAACATCAACATCTAATGAAGGAGCCAGATTCATGAAGTGGAATGCCATCCTTATGGAATCTCAGGTGTACAAACTGAATTTAAATGATTTAGAGTGTAAAAGTCAACAATTCACAGAATATTTGCAATTGACTTCTGCTCCAACAATCCACAGCTGTGTGTTAGGGGTGTGTGAAGTAGTTTTCCTCAACTTCTGGGCTTCTGCATAGTACATCGGCGAAACAAGAACAACACGAAACAACAACAATCAGCATCGACCAATATCGATCAAGCACATGTGCAGCCTTCATCGACCAAGGGTGTGGAAGCACTATTTGCTACGAGACATTTCACGACAA
The DNA here is from genome assembly GCF_964187855.1 of Myxine glutinosa. Taxonomy (NCBI): domain Eukaryota; kingdom Metazoa; phylum Chordata; class Myxini; order Myxiniformes; family Myxinidae; genus Myxine; species Myxine glutinosa. The sequence goes on along the minus strand of NW_027617200.1, from coordinate 113,761 downwards.
TCATCAAAGAAGCAATACGTTAATATCGCAAACAAACAAAAACACAGGACAACAATGATAAACACAAAAAGGTAAACAATAAACTTTAAAAAGGTACAATGAATAGCAATAAATGTATCCTTAAAATGGTGAACCTTATGCAACCTTCACATACACGGATTATTCTTACGAGTCCTTACGGATCGCCAACTCGTAGTCAATCACAAGCATCCGTAAATAACTCGCTGGTATCCGTAGATAACCCGTCACAACTCGCAACAACTTTTGACATGTCAAAAATCATCTTCCGTTATTTACGGATGCTTGTGATTGACTACGAGTTGGCGATCCGTAAGGACTCGTAAGAATAATCCGTGTATGTGAAGGCACCCTTAAATAAAGTAAAATAAATAAAGTAAAAGAAATAAAGTAAAATAAATAAGAAATAATAAAATAAATAACAATTAAATAATGGAAATAAAAAAATAAATACAATAAATGTAATCTTAAAATGGTGAACCTTAAATAAAGTAAAATAAATAAAGTAAAATAAATAAAGTAAAATAAATAAGAAATAAGAAAATAAATAATAATTAAATAATGGAAATAATAAATAAATACAATAAATGTAACCTTAAAATGGTGAACCTTAATAAAGTAAAATAAATAAAGTAAAATAAATACGAAATAATAAAACAAATTATAATTAAATAAAGTAAATAAACATAAATATAATAAATGTAACCCTAAACCTTAAAAAGGTACAAAGAATGTAAGTATGTAAAATGGTACAAGGAAAATGTAACTGTGGGCAAATATTCACAGAAGCAGAACTCCAGGAGGATGGCCTTTGAAGAGTGGTGTTAATGATGAGATATGTCATCAGTGTGAGTGTCTTCCAAACTGAGCTACGCTGCCTGCGCACAGAGGGGACAATATAAAAGCAAATAAGCCTCACTTTTCACTATGCCAAGAATCCCAAAGAAATTCCTTCTGCCTTATTTATTAGCAACCTTTGATGAGCCCCGCTACCTGTCCAAAGGGCTTCTGTTGTGAACATAGTGTTGAATCTAAAATATGTACAAGGGAGTGTTGATGACATGGTTGGCCTGCATCGCATTCACAACCACAATTCCAATCTGATTTTTGGCCTTCAAAAGGGGTTGGATTCTCCGTGTCCATTCACACTCGTGGGAACTACAATACGCATTCCTGACAGGAAGCAACGTGAATAATCTGCAAGAAGGGGTCGGGGGATGTGAGGGAGTTGGAATCCACCTCGAGAGGTAGATTTTTCAAATTGATGTCTTTTCAAACCGAAGCCAACTGGAGTACGGCACCCGGTCGGTAGAGCGCATACCTCCGCCAGGCTGAACCGTTTACGTTTTGCAGCCCTCTGATAGGTCGGATCTGCATTCAGACCATAACTAAAATCGAATTGGCTTGTTCTTGCCACCTACTCCAACCTGTGCATCAAGTTTCATCTGAATCCGTGCACAACGTTTTGAGATATCCCGGTCACAAATAAACAGACAGACAGACAGACAGACAGGTGAAAATATACCCTCCGTCCATCTTCGGTGGCAGAGATAATTAGAATCCGAGGAAAATGCTGTATGTGAAACGAGATGCCTACATCAAGGAAAAATGTTCTGAACATTCAATGTTGTGAATAAGCCAAAAAAAAAAGAAAAGAAAAGATTTTTAAAACACTAAAATTCCAAGAGATTTCAACGGCAGATCCGAACCCAGAATTACCTGCAGTCTCTCGATCCTGTGTGTTCCCAATGCACGTTGGGCAGCAAGTTCCAGGTAGGGTGTGTGGTGATACACAGGGCGCCTCTGCACACCTTTCAATTTCACATCGCAGCATGCTGTCCTACAGCGGAGTGGAATAAAATATGTTTGTAAATAATGTCTGTGCATGTTCTCTCCCCATCCTCATTTTACATGGCCACTTTGGTCACATGTTATGTACACCAAGGTTGGTAGAGAGGGTGGGTGAGAGTTGAGGGAAAATGGAAGATAAGTTGAAAGGATATAGGAGAAAAGGGAGGGGATGGAAGGACAGCTTCGAATAAATGCCATGAATTTAAGACTAGCCTCTGTATTTTTGCCTCTACATGAAGTGAATACTTGATTGGAACTCACCAAACAAGCACAGTGCAGACACGGACTGTCCGCAGCTAAAGCCTCCCAACCATCAGGTAGTGACATCAGATCTAGTTCACAGTTTGGACACCTGTGTTTGCAACAAAAACAGCAAGACAAGCAAGACGCACACCAAAAAGAGGAGCCTTTTCAAACATCATTGATCTAGTCTGATCATCTATGAGAGAATCATTACCTAAGGGGACATCATTCTGATTTGACATAAGGCCCCATTAAAAAAGTATTATGTTATCACCCTCGCGCGCATCACTTTTGGTAGAATTCAGATTTTCTTTTTTTCGATCGTGTTTTCGGTCTTTTTTTGCTCGAAAAGTGGACGATTCCTTCCGAATAACAACGAACGATTCCTTTCGCGCTCCGGAAGTCATCGGATCGATAGTTTTTACTTTATGCGCATGCGCAGTTACAATGACTGTTCGATCCTTTGTGTGTGCAAAAAACCCCCCAAAAAACCGCCCTCCCTCATCACTTCTCCAGCCTGGATAGGGTGATAAGCTAATACTTTTTTTATGGGGCCTAAAAGAGGTAACCTTAAAGCTTAAAAGTGAACCATACACGTGGCATGACCAAATACCAAGTTAAAAGTTTACACTTGTAAGAGATACAGTGGGATGTCATCTGAAGGATGTTGTCTTTGATACCAGCTGGTGTTGCCCAAGTTCGAAACAGCTAGTGTTGATCACTTGAAACACTTCCATAGAAAATGGATGTTCCGCAAGCTGAGTTTATTGTGACCTCACACGTATACCTAGTTGCTCTGAACACATGACCAACTACCATAAATTAATTTCAAATTAAGATCTCAATCCTTACCACAGTGTCGCCCCAGAAGGATCATTGAACGAACCCACCTACCTATTTCTATTGTCAGCCACTGGAAGAGGTTCAGTGTCTTAAACTTCTGAGATCACAATCAGCTATTGCCTCTCCTGGGCCAATCAAATAGCAAGGCTGGCCTCCAAAATCCTGGCTAGTGCCCCAGTCTCACATCTGCCTCTCCTAGATTCTGTGGAATCTAAAGCTTTCAAAATTATTGGCATCTCCCGCTATGAGGATGAAGCACAAGGCATGTTGCTCTTCCACTCTGTTTTTGCTGCCCCTCCTCCAGTCTAGCTCCCTCTGCTCTCTCAGCCCCCATCCCTACTCAGCTTCTCCAGAATACACGTGTTCTTTCAGAAACACCCTCTCCTGGTTGAATTCCAAAATTCCAGGCTTACTGCACACCTCACCTCTTTTGTTCCTCTTTTTTCCCATGAGATGGTTATCATAATACGCTTCCTTCCAGGGCTTCAAGCAGGTGGTGCAATACACAACCGAGTGGCACCCCTCTTCCACCTGTCCCTACTCAAAATAATTTATACCCCCCATTAACGCTACCTAGTTTCATCTGAATCCGTCCATTTCGTCCAAGTGTTCTTAGTTACAGGTTACTAAATTTCCTCCTCTCTTATTTTCCTGTTCATTCATTCCCCTGATTGCTGTGTCCCACTGTTGCCCCATTTCTCTCCTGCAAATTTGTTACATTTTACCCTCTGTGATCACGCCTTTGCATGAGCCGAGATTATGAACACCAAAAAAAGGTTATCGGGTCAATTGCCTCTGATTTGCAATGGTGCCACAAAAACTTTAAGGTATGTCTGAAAATGTAAACCTTTTGGACATATTTTATGTTTGTTTGTATTTCAACCATTGAGAGAACAAAGTACTGATGTTGATTTAAAAAAAGCGTTTTTGAATTTACTGTAAAGCCAAAACTGCGTGTTTATGATACTTACTGCAAAACTAGATACTTATGTTAATTTTAACAAGAACAAAAACCAATTCCAAAGAAATCAACAGGTATGAAACAATTGTTTTATAAGTGCGTAGTACGAACAGCAACAACCTAAAACAACTAGATGGTGTTCATCGAATACTTACCCTGCGCAGTCCACTTGGTGCGAGCCAACTCTTCCGCTTTTGAATGTTTTTTTTTTCTTTGATCCAATATGGCTGCCAGACCATGTGAGCGATGACATCATAAATTTATATTTTCTAATATAATTGTTGAATAGATCACGCTCAATAAATTAAAAACTGATCAGACTAAGCGTAGTCCCTGTCGAATTATGACGTCATAATTATGGCACCAATGACATCATCATTAACACCTATTCCCCATATGGAGTTCTTTACAATGAGCCATTTAAATTTTTTCCATAAGCGGTTTTGGAAATATAGAGGTGCAACGTTTTTCGGTTTTTCCAAGATGGCCTTTACCACTGAACTATGACGTCATAATTATCATTAAAATATTCTGCAGGAGGAGTTGCACCAATGCTAAAAATTTCCTGTCGATCGGACCAAGGGTTGCAGAGAAAAAAATTCATACTGATCGAATCAAGTGTTGTACTTGCCGAATTATGACGTCATTATTAAGGTACTGATGACATCATCATTTACGTATCTTATTCTCCAAGGGGAGTGCTTGACATTGAGCCATATTTCAATTTTTTCCATGGAGTGGTTTCGGATATATAGAGGTGCAACTTTTTTCGATTTTTCCAAGATGGCGCCTGTACCACGTTACCAATGACGTCATAATTATCATTAGAACAATTACACAGGAGGAGCCGCTCATATTCTGAAAATTTCGTGTTCATCGGACTAACAGTTGCAGAGGAATTTTTTTTTTTTCATACTGATCAGATCAAGCGTGTACTTGTCGAATTATGCCGTCATAATGGAGGCACCTTTGACATCATCATTAACATATTTTATTCCCTATGGGGTGTACTTGACAATGAGCCATGTTTAAAAAATTTTCATGAAGTGGTTTGGGAGATATAGAGGTGTAACGTTTTTCCAAGATGGCGTCCGTACCACGTGACATATGACGTCATAATTATCAGCAAAAAAAATCTACAGGCAGAGGCGCCGACCTATCAGACCTATCAGAGGGCTGCAAAACGTAAACGGTTCAGCCTGGCGGAGGTATGCGCTCTACCGACCGAGTGCCGTACTCCAGTTGGCTTCGGTTTGAAAAGACATCAATTTGAAAAATCTACCTCTCGAGGTGGATTCCAACTCCCTCACATCCCCCGACCCCTTCTTGCAGCATTTAAAATGCAGACACGGCACACATATGGCACGCGTCCGCACCCGATTGCTTAACTTCTCACTCAACCTCACTACACCCAATGGATATTCATACATCAATAAACCACGCTCGGAGGGCCGAGGTGGTGGAATTGCCATAATTCACCGACAGGACATCAAGACCAGCCTCATCTCCATCTCTTCTGCTCCATCATTTGAACACCTGGCTTTTAAACTCTCTGGTCGCACACAGTCAGTCATGGCAGTCGTCTACCGCCCTCCCAAACCACACCCATCATTCCTGTCTGACTTCTCTTACTTTCTGACCCAGCTCTGTTCCTTCTCCCCCTCAATCCTCCTCCTCGGTGATTTCAATATCCACATGGACTCCACTGACTCCACAATAACCACTGACGTCACTGATTTACTCACCTGCTTTAACCTCACTCAACATGTCAACTTTCCTACCCATAACCGTGGTCACATTCTCGACCTTGTCTGCTCTACTGGACTAATTTTGCACCATCTCTCTAGCTCCGACCTCACCCTCTCTGACCACTTAGCCATCACTATGACCATCAACATCCCCACCAGAGCACCAAGGCATTATCGCATTATCAACTTCCATAAGCTAAACTCTCTTTCACCTACCTCATTCTCATCCACCCTCTCTGAAAAAAGTGTCCACTTCTCCCTTCGTTGACCTCCACACCCCTTCTGACCTCACTGACTACTACAACCACACACTCTCTTTCTGCCTCGACCAGCTTGCGCCTATAAAAACCAAAACAGTTTCTTTCACCCATTTTGCTCCCTGGTTTACCCCTGAACTCCGCCTGATGAAAACTCGTGCTCGCCAACTTGAAAGACTCCGCAATAAAACAGGTCTCACAATTCTCTCCCAAGCCTACAAGGACCACCTGCAGCACGACAAAGATGCCCTCTCCCGCGCCCGCTCCGCCTACTACTCTCAAATTATCCACTCTGGCTCCGGAAACCCAAAAGCACTCTTCTCTACAATAAACAAACTCCTCAGCCCCCTGGACACCACCACCCAGTCATTCACAGGAGACAACTGCATCTCCTTCCTTTCATTCTTCCAAAGCAAAATTGACAACATCTACAACAGCTTAACCACCACCGCACCTGCTCCCCCTCAAACCATCTGCCCCCCCTTATCCTGCCAACCCCTGTCTCAATTCTCCCCAGTCTCCCCTACTGACCTCTCTGAACTCCTCATAGGAATGAAAACTGCCACCTGCACTCTGGACCCCATCCCCTCCAGCTTTGTCAAGGCCTCCCTTCCTGCTCTCTCTCCACTTATCACTGCAACAATAAACTCCTCCCTGTCTACAGGCATCGTCCCACCATCCCTCAAAATTGCTGCTGTTACCCCCATTCTGAAAAAACCTGGACTCAACCCTGACACCCTAAATAACTTCAGACCAATCTCCAACCTACCCTTTCTGTCAAAAGTTTTGGAACGCGCTGTAGCCACTCAACTCAAACATCACCTCTCTGCCAATAACCTGTATGAAACATTCCAATCCGGATTCCGCTCCAACCACAGTACTGAAACTACTCTCCTCAAAATCACCAACGACCTTCTCCTCTCCTCTGACGCCGACAACCTCAACATTCTCATCCTCCTCGACCTCAGCGCCGCCTTTGACACCATCAATCACACCATCCTCCTCACCAGACTTGAAACCACCTTTAATATTACCGGCACTGCCCTCTCTTGGATCAAATCTTACCTCTCTGACAGACGCCAGTTCATCTCCATCAATAACTGCAAATCCCCCACTGCTCCCCTCCCCCAAGGTTCAGTTCTCGGCCCCCTCCTCTTCATCCTGTACCTGTCCCCCCTTGGTCACTTAATCCGCCATCATGGTCTCCAATTCCACTGCTTCGCCGATGACATCCAGCTTTTCATCTCCACCGCCACCCACTCTATCCTGACAAACTGCATCACCGAAATAAAATCCTGGCTTCAAATCAACTTCCTCAAACTTAACTATGATAAATCTGAAATAATCATCATTGGCCGCCCAAAAACGCTCACCAAATCTACCCATAACTTCGCCCTCAACATTGACGGTTTCCCAGTATCCACCTCCCCTCACATCCGGAATCGTGGCATTGTAGCGACCCATGGGTCCCCCAAGCAAGACCGGCATCAGAATCTCCTTGCTCCAGCCGGTGACGTCACCGGCGGGGATCCACGGCGCCAGAGTGGCTGGTCACGTGACCGCCAAAGCGTGCCGCGCGTGCAGGTATAATGAGCTACACCTGTGGATCACGTGACCACCGAAGCACGCCTCGCTTGAGAGGCGTGGCTTTCGGTTTCGGTTTTTGGTTTTGCTTTTAAGGCAGCCCGATAAACGGGCTTTTTAGTGTTCCCGAGTTGGTTTTACGAATAAACATCTTCTCGGACGAGTTTGTGCCTTGCCATCCTTTTATCCATATTCTGCTGGAGTCCGGACCCCTTCACTGGTGACCCCAAATTTGCAACACGGCAATGGACACCGCAGTGTCCCTCAAGCTGCCCACCTTCTGGGAAGCACATGCCGCCGTCTGTTTCGCGCAGGCGGACTCCCAGTTCGCCCTGCGTGGTATCACGGAGGACGCCACCCGCTACCATTACGTGGTCGCCGCGCTCGGCTCCGCGACCGCCGCCCGCTGCCTGAGCTTCCTCCAGTACCCGCCCGCTGACGGCAAGTACGACGCCATCAAGGCACTTCTGCTGGGCGCGTTCGCCCTTTCCCCGGCTGAGCGCGCACGACGCCTGCTCGACCTACCGGAGCTCGGCGATACGCGCCCGTCCGAGCGCATGGACTACATGCTCGCGTTGCTCGGCGAGCACCCCTCGGATTTCCTGTTTCAGGAGCTCTTTCTTCGCCAGCTCCCGGCCCCGGTACAGGTCGCCCTGGCAGGTACGACCATCGTAAACCCCCGCGACCTCGCCAAGGAGGCCGACAAGATCGCTTCGGCTAGCCAGCTCGCCGGAGCGGCGAGCCAGCTCGTCGGGGTGGCGGCCGGGAGCCTTCCCGCCCACCTGCCCGACGCAGTCTCCTTCCCGGAGACCGCCGGGCCGGCACGACTGGCAGCGGCGACGCCGCGTCGCCCGGTCCCGACGCGTCGCCCGGGGCCCCCGCCGGACCCGGCCTGGTGCTATTTCCATGCCAGGTTCGGGCGGCAGGCCCGATCATGCCGACCCCCGTGCACGTTCGACCCCGGGAAACGGGCGAGCTGGCATTCCCTCCCAGCAATGAACGCCGGCCGTTCCGGAAACCTGCTGTTCATCGCGGACCGAGCGTCGGGGCAGCACTTCCTCTGCGACACCAGCGCCCAGCTGAGCGTCATTCCCGCTTTGGCGGAGGACAGGCAGGCCGCCGTCTGCGGCCCCCCATTGGTCGCGGCCAACGGCTCCGCCATCCGCACTTTCGGCCCACGCACCGTCGCCCTCCGCTTCGGCAGCCAGCTCTTTCACTGGGAGTTCGTGATGGCGGACATCCCCATGGCTTTGCTCGGGGCCGATTTCTTGTGCGCCCACGGGCTGCTGCTAGACGTGAAACGCCGGCGTCTCGTCAACGCCGAGACTTTCAGCTCCCTGGCGTGCGCCTTGAGCCGGGCCGCACCCACCGAGTTTTCCTGCGCCCTCACATTGGCGGACGACTTCGCACGTCTCCTCGCGGAGTTCCCGGCCCTCACGCGGCCGACGTTTTCGGTCATCGCGGTGAGGCACGGCATTGAGCATCACATCCCCACTACGGGCCCGCCGGTGTACGCCCGGGCTCGCCGTCTCGACCCCGCCAAACCCGCCGTCGCCAAGGCCGAGTTCACGGCGCTGGAGCGCCTCGGCATCGTACGGCGCTCCGGCAGCGCCTGGGCCTCGCCGTTGCACATCGTCCCAAAGCCGGGGGGTGGGTGGCGGCCATGCGGCGACTACAGCCGCCTCAACGACGCCACTACCTCCGACAGGTACCCCGTCCCGCACTTCCAGGTTTTTTCCGCCCGGTTGGCGGGGCGAACCATTTTTTCTAAAGTGGACCTGATTCGGGGGTACCACCAGGTGCCCGTCTGCCCGGCCGACATCCCGAAGACGGCCGTGATCACACCTTTTGGCCTCTTTGAGTTCCTCCGGATGCCCTTCGGCCTCAAAAACGCGGCGCAGGCGTTCCAGCGCCTGATGGACGGCGTGCTGCGCGACCTGCCGTTCCTCTTCACCTACCTGGACGACATCCTCGTCGCCAGCACGTCCAGAGCCGAGCACATCCTCCACCTCCGGACGCTCTTCGGCCGCCTCAGCGAGCACGGCTTGATTGTCAACCCGGCCAAATGTCACTTTGGTGCGGCGACGATCGACTTTTTGGGCCACCGCATCACCCGGCACGGCGCTGTGCCGCTGCCGGCCAAAGTCGAGGCCATCGCCGCTTTCCCGCGCCCCCGCTCCGTCAAGGCGCTGCAGGAGTTCCTCGGGATGGTGAACTTCTACCACCGCTTCGTGCCCCGAGCGGCGCAACTCATGCGGCCCTTGTACGCCGCCCTCCGAGGCCAGCCGGTGAAGCACGATGTCGTCTGGTCCACGGACATGGACGCGGCTTTTGCCGGCGCGAAACGGGCCCTCGCCAACGCCACGCTGCTGGCCCACCCGGTACCCCATGCCCCCATCGCCCTCACCACGGATGCCTCCGACTACGCCGTGGGCGCGGTCCATGAGCAATGGGTGAACGGGGCCTGGCAGGCGCTCGCGTTCTTCAGCCGGCAACTCCTGCCAAACGAGCTGAAGTACAGCACGTTCGACCGCGAGCTCTTCGGGCTGCACCTGGCCGTCCGCCATTTTCGCCACCTCCTGGAGGGCCGCCCATTCACGGCCTTTGTCGACCACAAGCCATTGATTTTCGCAATGGCCAAGGTCACGGAGCCGTGGTCGGCCCGCCAGCAGCGCCACCTCTCCGCCGTGTCGGAATACACCACGGACATCCAGCACGTCGCCGGGAAAGACAACACCGTGGCCGACTGCCTTTCTCGGGCCGGCGCCAACGCCGTCCACCTCAGCGTGGATTTCGCCCTGATGGCGACGGACCAGACCACCGACGGCACGGTGCAGGCGCTCAGGGTGGCAGACACGGGCCTCCGCTTGGCTGACGTCCCCTTCGCGGGCACGGTCCTGCTTTGCGACGTCTCCCAGGGCCGACCGCACCCCGTCGTGCCGGTCTCCTGGCGGCGCCGCATTTTCGCTTCCCTCCACGACCTCTCGCACCCAGGCCGGAAGGCGTCCCAGAAGCTGGTGTCGGCACGCTTCGTCTGGCACGGGTTGCGACGACGAGAAGTCCGCGACTGGGCCAACGCCTGCACAGCCTGCCAGCGGGCCAAGGTCCACCGTCACACCCTGGCTCCGTTGGCTCCTTTCACCGTGCCAGAGCGGCGTTTCGACCACGTCCACGTGGACCTGGTGGGTCCCCTGCCCCCATCGCGGGGGTTCACCCACCTGCTCACCATGGTGGACAGGACCACCAGGTGGCCAGAGGCCGTGCCCCTCACCTCCACCACCACCGCCGACATGGCGCAGGCGTTCATCGCCACCTGGGTCGCGCGCTTCGGCGCACCGGCGGACATCTCGTCCGACCGCGGCCCACAGTTCACGTCCGAACTTTGGGGCGCGGTCGCCCGCTCGTTGAGAGTCACTCTGCACCGCACCACGGCCTACCACCCCCAAGCCAACGGGTTGTGTGAGCGGTTTCACTGCTCCATGAAGGCCGCACTCATGGCCGGCCTCAAGGACGACGGGTGGGCCGACCGGCTCCCGTGGGTCCTTTTGGGCCTCCGCACGGCCCCCAAGGAGGACCTCCAGGCGTCCACCGCCGAGCTGGTGTACGGCCAGACTCTCCGCGTGCCGGGCGAGTTCGTGCCCGACGCCACCAGCCCCTGGTCCGCCGCGCGCCAGCGCACGGACTTCCAGGAGGCCGCCCAACGTTTCGCCCCGGTGCCAACGTCCCGCCACGGCGACCCCCACTCCTACGTCCCCCCAGCACTCCGCACGGCGGAGTACGTCTTTGTGCGCCACGACGCGCACCGGGGGCCGCTCCGGCCACCTTACGACGGACCCTTCCGGGTCCTACGCCAGGACAACAAGTCCTTCATCGTCAGCATCGGCGGCCGGGCGGACCGGATCTCGCTGGACCGCCTCAAACCGGCCCACATGGACGTCGGCCAGTCGCCACGGCTGGCTGTGCCACCGCGGCGCGGCCGCCCCCCGTCCACTACACCCCCCATCCGACCATCCACCACCACACCGGACACCCCCCCCCCCCCCCCGCGACCGGCCAGGGGTCGTTTCGGTCGGGTCATCCGGACCCCCCTCAGGTTGACCTCCCTGGACCAAGTCCATTCTGGGGGGGCGTGTGTAGCGACCCATGGGTCCCCCAAGCAAGACCGGCATCAGAATCTCCTTGCTCCAGCCGGTGACGTCACCGGCGGGGATCCACGGCGCCAGAGTGGCTGGTCACGTGACCGCCAAAGCGTGCCGCGCGTGCGGGTATAATGAGCTACACCTGTGGATCACGTGACCACCGAAGCACGCCTCGCTTGAGAGGCGTGGCTTTCGGTTTTGGTTTTGATTTATAAGGCAGCCCGATAAACGGGCTTTTTAGTGTTCCCGAGTTGGTTTTACGAATAAACATCTTCTCGGACGAGTTTGTGCATTGCCATCCTTTTATCCGTATTCTGCTGGAGTCCGGACTCCTTCAGCATCATCATTGATCAAACCCTCTCCTTCGACAAATACACTAAACAAATCACAAAGACAGCCTTCTTTCACCTGAAAAACATCGCCAGTCTCCGTCCATCCCTCTCCTCCACGGCTGCAGAAACCCTCATCCACGCCTTCATCACCTCCCGTCTGGACTACTACAACAGCCTCCTCTATGGTTCACCCTCAATAATCATCAATAAACTCCAATACATTCAGAACTCCGCTGCCCGTCTACTCACCCATTCCCGGACCCGTGACCACATCACCCCCGTCCTTTATAAGCTTCACTGGCTCCCCATCCCCCAGAGAATCCAGTACAAAATCCTCCTCTTGACCTACAAAGCCCTCCATAACCTGGCCCCATCCTACCTGACTGACCTCGTCTCCAGACACACTCCCACCCGCAACCTCCGCTCTGCTGGCGCCAACCTCCTGTCCCCCCCCATCCAGACCAAATTCAGATCCTGGGGGGACAGGGCCTTCTCCATCGCTGCTCCCACCCTCTGGAACTCACTACCTCACACCATCAGAGACTCCTCCTCACTCACCACATTCAAAACATCACTCAAGACCCACCTGTTCAACACTGCATTTAACATTTAACCCACAGCATTTAACCCCTGACTATCTCTTCTCCTTCTCCTTCCTTTTGCTTTGATTATTTACCTATTTATTTTTGTCTTTTTGCACTTGTTTTTTGTACTCTGTCAAAGCGCCTTTGGGCTTCTTGAAAAGCGCTATATAAAATAAATGTATTATTATTATTATTATTATTATTAACACCGCATTTCGCTTCGCAAGCGCAGGGAAACACCTAGAACAGCACTTAGTGGAGAGCATACCAGGCCAGGCTGAACACTTTACATTTTGTAGCCCACTCATCGGCTGGATCTGCATCTGGACCTAAACCAAAATCTAATCAGTTTGTTATTGCAACCAACACAACTCATTCACCAAGTTTTGTCATAACCTGTCCACAACGTTTTGAAATATCGTGCTAAAAAACGTTTTTGTCCCTATCTCTCAGTGATGAAGAATTACTTAAAGAATTCTAATATCCAGATCCAGACCCAGATCTTCACCAAAATCTAATGAATTCGTCCTTGTCAGCACGATACTTGCAAAATCCACCCCCCCCCCCCCCAAAAGGATACTGTTATGGATTTGAGAATTGTGTTTTTTTATTGTAATTGTAAAATATCACCCTCCTTCCTCCATTTATTGTGTATAAAGGTCAAAGGTCGTTCCCGTTAGTTATTCCATATACCACACGTAACCAATCATAGATTTCCTCCTTGTTCAGTAGTTATCTCCTTATTATGTGTCTTAGATTAAGGCTGTGTCTTCCATTAATTAACACTCCATTGCACCAAATTCAAACAAGGTAGATTCCCTTCACATCCCCCTTTCGACAATTGCCAGCTGCATTGAGCGGTTTGCTGCATTCTGCCGCTGCTGTGGGGTTGTGGTTGTTTTCGCTGCAAGACTCCATTAGCCACAAGGTCATCTCGGAGCCGAAGGTGGGAGGAGTCGGCCCAGCGCCGGGAACAAGGCGTGGCCTTGCCAACGCCTCCTTTAAGGGCGGGATCGGTGAGCCCTCGCGACCAATCAGGGCCGAGGCGAGCTCACCGATGGGCGTGTCCTGGAGGCCGGCGGCTTGATCGCCGGAGGCGATATATAAACGCGCGCGGAAGCCTTTGGAACGAGTCGAGAGAAACGGGAGGGAGTTCAAGGGAGTTCAAGAGAGAGAGGAGTTCAAAGGAGTTCAAGAGAGAGAGGAGTTGAAGGGAGTTCAAGAGAGCTAAAAGGAGTTCAAGAGAGAGAGAACCCATCACGCCAGCCCCCCCCCCCGCCCCCCAGCAGCTTTGACTCCACCAAGCAGCGTTGGCTCCACCAGGCAGCTTTAACTCGACCGGCGGAGCTCGTCCCGCGGCAGCTCGCACGACCGCAGCTTGGGCATTGACGGCGGTGCCGACCGTGGCCACGGAGGAACGGAGCTGCCGCTCCTGGCCCGACCAGTACACAGTTCCCGTGGACCTCCCTTTCCCTCCAGCCATCCACCTCCTGCATTCGTTCCTGCCATCATTCCCCGTGTAAGAGTGCTCGTAGTCTGTCTTTGTCTCGTTCCTGGGTTATAAGTAGGACTGCAGTAGTTAAGCTAATCATTGCACTGTGTCTCCTGGCTCCTTTCTGTCGTTATTTTATTATCCTTCCTTCTTCCTTGGTTTCTTTAATTGTGTAAATAGTAGGAATAAATAATATTCGTATTTCCAACCTTTTGTCTTCTTCTTCTTCACATCCTTCGTCTTTGTCTTTTCCAAATTGAATACCTGTGGCACGATTTGGCCAACGTTCAGGAATCGGGTCTAGTATCTGTTAATAGTTTGTGCCGCGGTTGCCAAAACCGCTCGGCAATTAATATCTGTCCGCGGTACGAACGGGGCTGTGCCACCGGCCTTTCCGGAGGTCGCTGTACAGCGTCAGGGACCACGTCGGTCAGTCATAAACGAGGGGACTAATCCCCCCTCGATAAGGGGAACAGAGGCCGACGTTGGGTTCCATAACAATACCATTGATCCATCAAATTGTCCATTTCATCCAGATTAAAATCAACAACCTTAAATTGATGATTTTAGAAGTTTCACCTTGAGTTGACCTTTGACCTTTTCACCTCAAAAATAGTTGTTTTCCCAATTGAGTGAGGCGCTATGCAAATGCTGTTAAATTTTCAAGTCAATCAGATGAAAATTAATGATATTTGAGATGAAAATTGATGATTTTGTAAGTTTGACCTGGAGTTGACCTTTGACCTCAAAATAGTTTGTTTCCCTATTTAGTGACTCAATGTGCAAATGCTGTTCAATTTTCAATTAAGTTGGATGAAATTTGACGGGTTTTCAGGTGAAAATTGATGATTTTTGAAGTTTGACCTTGAGTTGACCTTTGATATTTTGACCTCAAAAATAGTTGGTTTTCCAATTTATTGACTCAATATACTAATGCTATTCAATTTTCAAGTCAATCGGATTTCAAAAGGCGATTTAAGAAATTTGACCTCCAGATGACCTTTGACCTCAAAATCAACAGGCTTCTCAATTGTGACGACCTCTACGACTTGGTAAAGTTTCGTGATGCTCGGTTTAGAATTGTGACCTGTAGGCCGGTGACAAACATACAAACAAAGAGACAGACAGACAGACAGACAGAATAACAAACGCAACCGACCAATATACTTGAAAAATCTTCGATTTTGGAAGTAACAAACCTGGCAGGTATACGGAAAAGTGAGAGAACCTTGACCTTTGAACATGATATCGCTCCCACTCAGGAACAATTTCTATCAATGAAAAATTAAGCATCTGATTTGTTTATTTTTGAGAGTTCACTTTCAAAATTTTGGAACAAAATGTCACAGTAATGCTTCTGTAACAGTCATAACCCACATTGCAATACATAACTCGTCCATCCTACGTCTACTAGGCCCATACAGAAATCTCATCCTATGCCCTACAGAAAACGTTATCAAATCTGCTCGGAATTTGTAGGTCATGTTTTTCAACTCAATTATGCCAAGTTTGACATCACATAGCGCAAACACTTGTGGTCGTATCTGTTTTATGCAAATGACGACACTCTCATGTTGACCTTTGACACATATAGTCAAATAACATTGACAGCCTCACTTTTCTCCTTCGGAATCCTCCGGAAAGTACTTACTTCGGAAAGTAAAGTTTGACGAGGATAGCTGAAAGCATTGGCGAGTTATCGCACTCAGACAAACGCACATACAAACAAGACAGACATATGACGAAAATTTTCAATTTTTATCATAACAAACAAGAAAGATGTCGTGCATAGCACGATACTTGCGAAATCCATAAAACAAATTTGACCTTAAAAATAGTTAGTACTTGAATTAAATGACGAAATATGCAAATCCTCTTCAAATTGCAAGTCAATCTGATGAAAATTGACGACAATAGAAATTTGGCCTTTGTTGACCTTTTGACCTCAACAATAATTACCATAGGCCTATGATGATCTTTTGACCTTTAGACCGCAAAAATAATTGGTGGTTGAATTCAGTGACCTGATGTGCAAATCCTGTTCAAATTTCAAGTCAATCGGATGAAAATTCAGGGTTTTAGAAATCACATCAAAGTTGTTGACTCTTGGCCTATGTTAATCTTTCGACCTTTTGATCTTAAAATCAATAGACTTCTTGCTTATGACAAACTGTACCATTTGGTGAGGTTTCGTGAAGATCGCTTTGGAATTATGACCTGTAGGCGATTTACATACAGACAAATAAACAGACAGACAGAATAACACACTTGAAAAAGTGTCGATTTTCACAGGTAATTAACAAACAGACAGACAGACAAAGACAGGGGTGAAAATATAACCTGCATCCACCTTCAGTGGTAGAAGTGAAAATGAGACTAACAAGGAGCTGATACTCTTGGTCCCCCGCATTTTGGTTGAGTAATAGGTCTGTGTAAAGTGAAAGCTAAATCTTGAGCTGTTACCAAGCCAAGTTAGCGATATGGTTGCCATGGCAACATAATTCAACATAATTGTAGCTCTTTCACGAGCCTCGATCTGGTATACAAAAAAAAAATTCAGCCAATCACACCCGTGATCTAATCAGATTGAGATAATGTCATCAGGAACAGATATCTACAGTATGAAAGCTAAATGTCCAACTGTTTTTGAAATATTGCGAACACAAACGTACATGGATGGATGGCCGGTCGGTCGGTCGGACAGAGCTTATTTTAATGTCCCTGGTCTCCGACCTTATCGGGAGGATGGGCGACAAGATTATCTCAAGTGCTCAAGGAAAGATGTAAGCACCAAGAGAACAGTTTGCAACAAATGTGTATAAACAAGGATGGGAAAACTCCGAGGGAAGTGGTTAGTTGAGGAAGGTACCTGGGACAGCAGTGGTCCGGTGATACTGATGGCCTTGCACAGGGGGCAGGAGGGCAGGATTGGAGAAAACAGGTGTTCTGTCGTTCCTGAATGAATGGGACATTAAGGTACCGAAGAGTTATGCTGACTAGTTAATGGTAAAGAACATACAGTCACGTGAAAAAGTAAGTACACCCCATGTAAAGTTTTGACTTTTTCAACATATTTCAACATACAGCTATTTGATCTTCATTTCAACAATATTGACAGATAAAGGTGATATCATATAACAAATATCATGAAACATTTACATTTTGTAGTCCATTGTATAATTTAAATAAACATAAATGCAAATTTCGCATGTGGAAAAAGTAAGTACACCCAAACATTTATCACTACTTCAAATAACTAAAATTAGAATCAGGTGCACCAGCTCAGGTGCAAATGATTAGAACATCGTTAGAGAGGATCTTGGAGGAACCTGTCTTATTTAAACCTCAGACATTTAGTTTGGTTTGCTCTTTGTTGTTGAAGTGTGCGGCGTCACCATGCCTAGATCAAAAGAGGTCTCTGAGGACTTCAGAAAGAAGGTTATAGATGCCTACGAGTCTGGGAAGGGATTTTAAAAGATCTCCAAACAATTTGAAATCAATCATTCGACTGTCCGGAAGATCATCTACAAGTGGAGAAGATTCCAAACAACTGCCAACTTGTTCAGGCCAGGCCGCCCCAACAAGTTCAGCTCGAGAGCAGACCGCAAGATGCTGAAAGAAGTCTCGAAGAACTCCAGAATGTCATCACGGGAACTACAGGTAGCTCTTGCCACTGTTGATGTCAAAGTGCACAAGTCTACCATTAGAAAGAGGCTGCACAAATTTGATCTACATGGGAGGTGTGCCAGGGGGAAACCTTTGCTGTCCAGAAACAACATCAGGGCAAGACTAACGTTTGCTAATGAACACCTAGGCAAAAACCAGCACTTCTGGAACAATGTGCTCTGGACAGATGAGACAAAGGTAGAGCGATTTGGCCACAGTACCAGAAGACATGTTTGGCGAAAACCAAATACAGCATTTGACCACAAGAACCAAGTGTAAAGCATGGTGGTGGAAATATTATGGTTTGGGGCAGCTTTGCTGCATCAGGGCCTGGGCAGCTCACCATCATAGAATCCACTATGAATTCTTCATTGTACCAGAGGGTGCTTGAGGATAATGTGAGGCCATCTGTCGGAAAGTTGAAGCTCAACCGAAGGTGGACCTTGCAACATGACAATGACCCTAAACATACCAGTAAATCCACCAAGGAATGGCTGAAAAGAAAGAAATGGAGGGTTCTGGAATGGCCAAGTCAAAGCCCGGATCTAAATCCCATCGAGATGTTGGGGGATTTGAAACGAGCTGTGCATGCAAGAAACCCCTCAAACATCGCACAGCTGAAAGAATTCTGAATGGAGGAGTGGGGCAAAAATTTCTCCCAGTCGATGTCAGAGACTGGCAGACAGTTATAGGAAACGCCTACTTGAGGTTGTTTCTGCCAAAGGGGGCAATACCACCTATTAGAGCCAAGGGTGTACTTACTTTTTCCACATGCGAAATTTGCATTTATGTTTATTTAAATTATAGAATGGACTATAAAATGTAAATGTTTCATGATATTTGTTATATTATATCACCTTTATCTTTCAATATTGTTGAAATGAAGATCAAATAGCTGTATGTTGAAATATTGTTACGGTCCGCGGATTAGATGTTATTTTTTACCGAGCGGTGGTGTAACCGTGGCCGAACAGTTGTTCCCCGACTAAACCCGATTCACCCGATTCACCCAAACATTGGCCGTATCGCGCCACAGATACTCAATCTGGAAAACTCTAAAGCGACCGAATGCAAAGAGGAAGAAGAAGACGTACAGAAGAGTAACGGGGTTTATTATGTACACATACACAAGCAAGAAGAACAGTCACGATTATTTACAGGGGACATGAGACGCAGGCGACACAGTGCAAATTACTAGCTTATCTAACAGGCTTACTTAATACCCAGGACAGAACAAACGAAGACACAGACTCACGCGGGGAATTGCAGAGTGGATTGACTGGAAGGAGAGGAAAGTCCACTGGGTCCGGCAGCACGATCCGCACGTTCTGCAGCCGCCGTTCCTTCGCGGCCCTGCTCCGAACTGCCGTCCAGGCCCCTAAGCGGCTGGCGAGTGTTGTTGCTGCTGCTGCTGTAGACGCTGCCGCTGGCGAGCAAGGTGACGAATAGCAGGCTTTTGCGCTTCCCTGGATGACCTCTGCTTTTGGACCTCACAACTCAGCTCTGCTCTGACAACCCAGCTCTTTCCTTTGCACCTCACCACGCAGCTCAGCTCAGCCTTGGACCTTTTTTGCAACTCTCTTGGACTCATCTGCTTGTCTCTCTTTTCGCCACTCTCGGTGGGGGATGATGCAACGGGTTTTATAACCCCCGCCCTTCACCCTTTGCGAACCTCCCCCAAGCATTCTCTCTCCGCCCTCTCAAGCCAAACCCCTTGTTCATGGTTGGTCGAGTGGGGCTGGCTCACTCCTCCCCTCTCTGACGAGGTGGGGACCCGCCTTTCTTCCCCAACCCTGCTTCGTGGTCAATGGCGGCTTTGGAGGGGATGTAATTGCCAAATTGAGGCTTGGCCATTACGAAAGGGGAAATGGAGGTTTTTGGGAATGGGAATGAAGGGAATCTATCTCTTTTACTCGGTGCAATGGAGTGTCATGTTAATGGACGACAAGGCCTTACCCTAAAACACATAATAAGATATAAGCTACTGAACAAGGGTTTTATCGGGTCCTGCAATGTGGTGTTTCATGGAATAACTACCGAGACGCCCTTTTTATCTTTACACAACTCCGGAGGCAGGAGGCGCAGAATAAACAATAATAATAATAAAGCACACAATAAAAAAAAAATACAGTCCTCATATCCGCAACAATATGTTGAAAAAGTCAAAACTTTACATGGGGTGTACTTACTTTTTCACGTGACTGTAAGTGAACACACAACATGCATTTTAAAGGCCATTTTCCCTGCTAGAGCGGGGGTTAGCCTAAAATGAAAGTGTAAGTGAACAAATAAATGAAGGGAAAAAACCCCCCAAAAAACCAAGAAAACATCTAACAATGCAGGAGGAATTAACAATTAATGGAATGAGGGAGCAATTGTAACATTTATAGAGGTCGCAGTTTCCGCTTCCTTTTAGTGGCTTTAAACTCAAAACTGAACGTATGCAAGTGATGGGACAATTAGTCTGTTAAACCGAGAGCCCTTAATCTGTCTGAGTTACGGTGCCATTATTTATTGAGCACTTACAATTCGACTCGGTGCCATTTTAAATCAGACTTGGTGGTGTAATGGTCGGAGCGTCCACTCTGAGTCGAAGAGGTCGGTGGTTCGAAGCCTGTCAGAGTCAAATGGAAGGCTTTAAAAATGGTACGTGCTGCTTCCTTGCTTGATACTCAGGACTTAGAGGGGATAGATTGAGGCAAGAGTGCAGACAATCAAACCAGAGATGGGCGATAGCAGTGCAGGTTTTGATGGGCCGAATGACCTCTTCCTGTATTGAAGTTCTGTGTAACAGAACATTTATTAGTCCCCTAACGGTTTCACCGGAAGGGACTATAGGTTTGCTCTCCATCTGTCTGTCTGTCTTTCCGACCATATTACACTTATATAAATTTCTTGGAGTTTCTGCACATGCGCAACGAACATTCTGGGGCAGATTACATCATTTTGAAAGTCGTGTATTAGCATCCTTATCCTGTACACACATCTCCATCCTCCATTAGTAATTGGCATGGTCTCACTGCTTAACATCTTATCTTTCTTGCTAGACAATATTGAACAATATATAACCCATAACATGAGTAAAATGTATTTCTTCCCCCCAAGCCCTCTCCCTCCCACAGATCTCCCGATGTCCCTGTTCTCTGCTGTTGTACTTGTGTGCTTCCCTCTCTCCCCATCTTGTCTCCCGCTCCCTTTATTGTATGTTTTGTTTGTCCGACTGTTTTTTTTTGTGATTGATGTTAGCTCTTACACGAGCCTCGATTTTGTATACAAAAAAAATAAATAAAATAATGTGATAAGTGAAAGGACTGTAGATAAAGTTTTTCCTAACTGTATCCATAACCCATCTACCCAGAAAATCTGGTTGAAAGAGATACAGACATGGACAATAAAAAGGAGACAGAAAAACTAAGTCAGAGAACATATAGGACAAAGATTTAGACTTAAATTATGGCCGAAGGCAATCTACCGATAAATTGTCAATGAAAGTTGGACTGTGATTAATAAGGCTGTTGCAATGTGAGAAGAGGTGTGGGAGGTTTTCAGTGAAAGAGACTTAATGTATGAAGGGCTCTTTTGTAAATGTCACAAGATATTATAATTCACTCCAAAAAGATAATTATTCTACGGTTACCCTCTGTACATGGTTGCCATTAGCAACCAGCAGCCTCTCACAGTAGTAAATTAGAGGGGATGGGCCTTGACTTTGACACTACTGTAATGGAGACAAATAGTCAGACGAAAGGAATGAAAAAGCAGAGCAATTGGAGCTCAGATAAATTATGGTATGAAGCCATTTATCTGGTGCTTGAGGACGTGGACTACCAGCTCAGATACGAGGATCAGATCCAAGAATGACAATACCCTGAAAATACAAAGGATTGTTAACCACCTTGACTTGGTGTGATTGTCCCTCATTTGAGTCGTTTCTTGTGAATTTAAATCTGCTATCATTTTATATCCATCTCCCTCTGTTTCGATGATGTATCCTTCCAATCAATTGCAATACATTTCAAAAAATGTACAGTATCTGCCTTCAATTATTTCTCCTTCTTCTGCCACTGCCAAGATGATCACCGAATAACTCCACGTTGGTTGGTTTTTGGACTGCTGAGGCAGTGTGGCACCCATAGGCCAGGATTAAAATTGTAAAGATCGTAGAAATGGTGCCCTTACCAGGCAAGTACAGGTCATGCATCCTTCTGCAGTGTGGAACTCTTCTCCATTCTCATAAAGCTGACCGCCCGCCTCACACATAGCCACAGATGTCAGGCTTAGGGTGTTTGCAGCCCGGAGACCACGCTGCGGCTCCTGTAGTGGAAGAGCTTCCAGAGGGCTGGGTATAGGATTAGCAGTGGTAGCTTCTGGTGCTGGGGTGGAGAATATGGCAAAGAAGAATCACTGTCACGTCATGCAATGTCTGGAAAAAATAAGAGACAAGTATTTTCTTTATTTTTTTTTGTGTACAAGATCGAGGCTCGTGTAAGAGCTAACATTAATCACATAAAAACAAACTCACACATAAAACATAAGATACAGGGAGCGGGAGACAAGATGGGGAGAGAGGGGGAAGCACACAAGTAAAACAGTAGAGAACAGGGACATCGGGAGATCTGTGGGAGGGAGAGGGCTTGGGCGGAGAGGGTATGGGAAGGGGGGGGGGGGGGGGTGGGAGAGGTATAAAACACATGGACACTGCTAGGTCTTCCAGGAAAGAAGTCGCTATATCAAAAAAGTGGATCTAGGGTGAATTAGCGGGGGTAGAAAAGATCAAGGTTTTGTATGGGGATAAAAGGAGGGAGTGGGATAAAAGGAGGGAGGGAGTGGGATCCCCTGGAGGGAGGAGTGGGATTGAAGAGAGTGAGGGAGTTTGTTCCAGAGGCAGGAGAAAAGAGGAATGAAAGAGGAATGGTGAATAGAGAGTCTTGATTTTGGCAGTTTCACCATAAGTTGAAAGTTTCAAGTTGTCCTGAATGCATCAATATTTGGAAGTGAGAAATAAATGAGGAAGAAAATGAATGAGTGAAGTTATGGGGAGTGAAGAAGTAATACAATTTGTTGTCTGGAACTTCGTGGCAACTAAATTAAATTTTGTTGTCGCACTACGATGGAGTCCATAAAATCTAAAATGTAGGAGTGGACATCTTAAATCAATAAAATCTAAAATGTAGGAGTGGACACCTTAAATCCATAAAATCTAAAATGGAGGAGTGGACACCTTAAATCCATAAAATCTAAAATGTAGGAGTGGACACCTTAAATCCATAAAATCTAAAATGTAGGAGTACAACAACAACAACAGGCATTTTAAGGCCATTTTCCCTGCAAGAGCGGGGGTTAGCCTTGCGGTCCCCATGACAATGTTCTCCATTTTGCCCTATTTCCTGCATCTCCCCTTGTAAACAAACCCCCTTGCCCGCATTTCTTCTTCGACCATCTTTAGCCAAGTCTTTCTCGGTCTTCCCCGTCCTCTATTTCCTTCTACATTCATTCCCATCACTCTTTTCAACCAGTCACTTTCATCCTTCCACAACACATGACCAAACCATCTCAACCTGTTTCTCTTCACAGCATCCATCACAGGCTCTATTCCCATCATCTTTCGCAATTCATCATTTGTCTTCCTCTCTCTCAACGATACTCCACACATCCACCGAACCATTCGCATTTCCACCCTTTCCAGCCTTCGTTGCTGCTCTACGTTCATTACCCATGTCTCACTTCCATAAATCATAACACTTCTCACACATGCAGCATACAACTTTCCCTTCAGCTTCAATGACACTCCCCTCCTCGTCAGCACGCCACTCAGTTCCCAAAACTTCTTCCATGCACACCTCACTCGAGCAACCGTTACCGAGTCTGATCCACCTTCTCCATTCAGCATGTCTCCAAGGTAACAAAATGTTTTCACACCTTCCAGCTTCACGCCATCTCCAAGATCCAACTCAACATTTCCTCCATCTGCAGCTCCCTCTGTGCACACCTTACACTTGAATGTAGCTGCCACACTGGTTAATGACCCTCTCAAACCACTACATTTTTGATGAACCCACTCAGCGCACATTGTACATTGAATGGAATTCACTCCGACACCCTTCCTGCACACAGCACACGGCCACTTCCCAGTTCTTTCCACCTCACCACATGCTTTACCACTTGCCATCACCTTCGTTTTTCCGATATTCACCTTCAGACCTTTTGTCTCCATACATTCCTTCCACTTGTTCATCTTCTCCTTCAGTCCATCCATACTTTCTGCAATCAACACCAGATCATCTGCATACAACAACTCCCACGGTAGACCCTCCTTTACGTTCTGAGCCAGCCCCTCCATCACAGCTACAAATAGTAGTGGACTTAGTACCGACCCTTGATGCACTCCCACCTTCACCTCAAACTCACCACTGTTCCCGTCCTTCGTCCTTACAGCTGTGCGCGCTCTTTTGTACATTGCCATCACGACTCTGATCAACCATTCCTCCACTCCTAACTTCCTCAATGCCCATGTCACTACTTCACGTGGAACCCTATCGAATGCTTTCTCCAGATCTACAAACCCGAGAAACAACTTCTTCCTCTTCTCCATATACTTCTCCTGCAACTGCCTCACAATAAAAAGCACGTCTGTCGTTCCACTTCCTGGCATAAATCCAAACTGCATTTCGTCAATCTTCACTTTCTTCCTTATCCTCCTCTCCAACACCCTTTCCAATACCTTCACCTCCAATACCTAAAATGTCGGAGTGGACACCTTAAATCCATAAAATCTAAAATGTAGGAGTGGACACCTTAAATCCATAAAATCTAAAATGTAGGAGTGGAAACCTTAAATCCATAAAATCTAAAATGTAGGAGTGCAAACCTTAAATCCATAAAATCTAAAATGTAGGAGTGGACACCTTAAATCCATAAAATCTAAAATGTAGGAGTGGACACCTTAAATCCATAAAATCTAAAATGTAGGAGTGGACACCTTAAATCTATAAAATCTAAAATGTAGGAGTGGAAACCTTAAATCCATAAAATCTAAAATGTAGGAGTGGACACCTTAAATCCATAAAATCTAAAATGTAGGAGTGGACACCTTAAATCCATAAAATCTAAAATGTAGGAGTGGGCACCTTAAATCAATAAAATCTAAAATGTAGGAGTGGACACCTTAAATCCATAAAATCTAAAATGTAGGAGTGGACACCTTAAATCCATAAAATCTAAAATGTAGGAGTGGACACCTTAAATCCATAAAATCTAAAATGTAGGAGTGGACACCTTAAATCCATAAAATCTAAAATGTAGGAGTGGAAACCTTAAATCCATAAAATCTAAAATGTAGGAGTGGAAACCTTAAATCCATAAAATCTAAAATGTAGGAGTGGACACCTTAAATCCATGAAATCTAAAATGTAGGAGTGGAAACCTTAAATCCATAAAATCTAAAATGTAGGAGTGGACACCTTAAATCCATAAAATCTAAAATGTAGGAGTGGACACCTTAAATCCATGAAATCTAAAATGTAGGAGTGGACACCTTAAATCCATAAAATCTAAAATGTAGGAGTGGAAACCTTAAATCCATAAAATCTAAAATGTAGGAGTGGAAACCTTAAATCCATAAAATCTAAAATGTAGGAGTGGAAACCTTAAATCCATAAAATCTAAAATGTGGGAGAATGCAAACTTATATAAGTGAATTTAAGTAGGATGACCACAAAAAAATGGTACTGACCGCTGACCTGACCTCTAAGACCTTCCTCCATACGAAAGATATAATATTCCTTTTTGCGCAAAGTGCGCAAAGTGGAGTTCGTATATGCTTAGCAGATTTAGTCAAGATAGCCCCATTTTTTAAACATTCCGTGGACAACTAAAGACAAATCATTTTCAGTTGAAATCTAACTGAAAACGAAATCCTTCAATAATACTCCAACTGCATTCAGGGTTAGTTGATCAAGGACAACATCTACCGAGGAAGGCCACAATGCACAGATGATCTCAAAATAGCAATAACTGACAAAATCCGTTCAGTCACTGCAGCCAAATGTGTCAGAATAAAAACATATTTTTCCCATCAAATCAAAGTGTACCTGCAGCGTCGAGGCTGACATCTGGAGCATGTGCTCGAACCTCAATCAAATTGACATTAAAGACATCCACCTGAAGCCTTCCACAGTGATCATGCATCATGTGAAACGAATGTGCATCAAGGAACGGGTCATTTAAAATAAAAAATAAGGTATATTTTTTATGGCTACCACCTTTTTGTGGTCACATTATTAATAGAGATAAAGCAAGCAAAGTAAAAATGCAAAGGAATAGTTGATTAAGATGATCGTTTCTCAAGATAAGTGAGTGAAACATAACATGATCCTTCACCTGGCATGCAAACAGGGCAGCACTGGTCTGCTGGCAATACCCTTTCAGGACACGTGAGTCGCGGGCATATTGTGGTGTGGCACTCAACTTTGCCATCCTAACTCACAAAAAGCAGAGGACAACCGCAAAAAAGCATAAATCACTTGCTTAAGCATCAAGTTAAAAGGAAGATCTTTTTAAAGAAGCTACTGTGTTCTGCGATCCGATCCTCCAAGAGATTTAATACCCCAAACGTACCAAACAGGTGCAATAGTGGCAAATATCGACCTTCCACTCCTCCGTATGAGCCCGGCCTTCCACACAATCTGCATATTGGTGAAAAAAGGGAAAGGAAGAGAGGGATGAAATACACAAAGCAACACATGAACACGGCACATGCATACACATGGCTAAGGGGGTAGTAAGGAATATACCATAGAAGATAAAATAGGAGCTTCATGAAATATTTGTGGTGAATATTAAGAAAGACTAATTTTAAAATGAATTCAGAATCAAACCTTATTGGTTTTCCCTTGTGCCAAATAATAAAATGAATATTGCATCATGTAATGACAATTGATGTCAACAGCGCCTCGATTGTCGATGGTAGAGAAATTGTGTGTTTAATTCTGAAAACTGACAACTCTCAGAGGTTTTTTGCACAAGCCTCTCTAAAACAGGTATAACTATATGATGGACAACTATCGGGGACGCCTCTCGCGTTGGGGGGTACAACCACCACTAAGTCGGGGCCAAGTCTTCCCCATTCTTCCCTGCTGCCAGGATTCATCAGGCAGCGCGGTCACGGTCAGAGAACCGATTGGTCCTCATGGACCTGACTTTTCCCTCTTCTCTCTCTCTCTTTCTCTCTAACTCTGTCATGGGCCCGACTTCGTGAAGATGGGCGTACACCATCCTAGATGTGGCGGATCCTTGGGTCGCTCCTGGGAGATCAATCTGTTGTCTCCGTGCCATGGGCTTATCCAAGAGAACTGTCAGGGGCTATACAACAACTACAACGGCACTCAGTAGAGAGCATACCTCCGCTCAAACTCTTGGGTCTCACTCTCAGCCATGACTTCGCTCTTGGGCAAGCCACATTTCAACGTTGGCCTCCAAAGCCAGATGCCAAATGGGCATCCTCCGTCATGCAAAGTCCTTCCTTGGTGCACCTGAGCTCTTATCCACCTACACAGTACTGCTCTCCCCTCTAGGCTGGCTCCCCAGCCTCACACCTTGCTCAGCTTGATGCCGTAGAAACCAAGGCTTTCAAGATCATTAGATTCTCGTGATGAAGCTTAGTCTATGTGCCTATCACTCCACCATCGCCGACATGTCGGCGGTCTCTCCATCTTCTCCTCGTCATTTCTGGTCTCGCACTCTCTCTCTACCCTCTCCATGCTTTGTCCCCCCAAGTATCTGCAGGATGCATGCGGTCTACCAGGAACCCCCTCCTCATGAAACTGCTTAAATCCAGAACCACTGGTCACCTCCCCTAATTTATTCCTCTGTTTCCCACCTGTGGAACCACCTTCCACACTCTCTTCAATGTCTTTCTTCTCTCCAGGTCTTCAAGACAGCCGTTCACCACCATCTCTAGTCATCCCCCATCCAAAGCCATGATCTTTTGTACATCTGTTAAACCCCCTCCCACACCTCCCAAAACTTTGCTTACATGTCGATCTCGCTCATTCCTTGCTTTCTCCCATAGGTACCCCTCATCGTTTCCTGCATCAATTGTTTGTCCGTCTTCGTAGACTTTTTCCCTCTGCTCTGTTGTTGGTGTTTCCCCTTTCTCCTGCTGTTCCCTCTGCCATGTTGCATCTTGATCTGATCTGTGTCCCAGCTCTTCCAAGAGCCGACCTTGTAATAATAATAAATAAATCCAAACGGCTTGTATTTCTTCCTCTTTTGCATGCAGCACATGGCTGTGGGTTGCATCATTCTGCTGTGGGCAAGGCTGTGTCCCTGATTCAGTGCCCCCAGTAGGATAGAACATAGATATGTAATTATATTCAGGGTGCAGCGATAGCGTGCTTACTGTTCACGAATGGGATCTTTATCGTGCACCAACTAATGCTAGCATATGGGACGTCCAGTTTAATGTCCATCTGAGGGACGTCAAACACACTGTCTGCGAAACACTGGGGTGACAGTTTGTAGCTGGGTCACTGTCCAAACCCACCACATTCTCTTGCTATACCCCTACCCCTCTAAACCCCAGCTTCTCCAGTTTTCCTTCTTCATTCTTTCTGCACTGCGTGCGCTCCTCATTCCACTTCCATCCCACTCTTTTCACGAATTGTCTTTCATTCTCTCTTTAATCCTCACCCATTCAAGTGTATCATGGCTCGGATGCAAACTAAGACAAATCTATGGCAAATCCGATGACAAACCTTCATCTGTTTATCCGCATCTCCTTCCTTTTATGAACCTTTGTCATTCTGCCACCATGTTCACTCCTGTTTTCCCTTCCCTATTCCTGGACAGTATATAGGATCGATCATAATGATTGATCATGCTGGCAAAGTGTAGCCTCCCTCAGAGCATTCAATAACCCTGCTCTTCACCCCAGTGTGATGCATGGGCTCACGTTGCCAATACAGTATCAGTAATAATAAACGTGAGCTGCCTTGTTGTAAAGGTCGGCGGTCTCTCCATCTCTCCAAATGTGTATTGGGTCCACACTTCCTTCTCAAACCCTTTTTGCTTGCTCCTCTACATTCAACTCTTAACCCGAGCTGTGTACCTGCTCTGCTTGACCACACCCTAACCCAACCCTCCCCTTATTCCAATACCCCTTGTTCTATACCACACGACATCTCATCACCCCTCCTGCTCACCCACCTTTGTACCACCAAACCCATTTCCATTTAGTCCACATATATTAAAGGCCTATACACTCGACTCTCATTACAGCTTGCTGCCTCACCCCAGACGACAATTGTCCAAGAGGAACATTTCGTTCACAGAGTATCCTGGATTCA
This sequence comes from Myxine glutinosa, assembly GCF_964187855.1. Taxonomy (NCBI): domain Eukaryota; kingdom Metazoa; phylum Chordata; class Myxini; order Myxiniformes; family Myxinidae; genus Myxine; species Myxine glutinosa. Next base: position 84,698 of record NW_027617200.1, on the reverse strand, counting down.
TTCATCTCCTTATACTCTTTGTACCACTTTGCCAGAATCAATGCTCGTGCTGATGCTGGTGATGCAACTTACATCAGGAGCTCCCTCTGGCATAATCTCTGCCCCACCTTGTCCCTTCATTTCCCAATATCTCCTGATCTGTGTGACTCTTTTGCAGCAAAGTCTTTTTCACGGTGACGTTTCCGTATGTGGTGCCTTCCCTCAGTCAACTTCACCTCCCAACTCTCCTCCCACCCCAGATGTCTTTTCCTAATCAGTGGTGAATTCAACTGCCAACAACTCCAGCTGGCTTGGCATCGGTCATCTCACCACTGTCCATGATATTGCAGCCAACGCCCTCTCTAATACCTCAAGGCTTACACAATCTGTTGGATTCGCTGACCATATTTTCCCAAATGTCTTCCACTCTCCAATCGACTTGATCGTATTCAACTTTGCCTTCAATCTTTCCTGCACTTCATCAATTATCTTATGGCTTCTCTGATGTTGTCCTCATGAAAGTGTCTGTCTTTCTGATGTTCGCGAAAGTGTCTGGCTTTCGTGAACTACTTAGGGGCAGGCACCTTGTCTGGAAATTTAATAAGATGGTCTGGCTTGAAGTTTGCCATTTCTTCTACGAATGGTCCACTATGTTTTAATTCTGAACACAGGGTGTTTCAAAAAGATTGATACAACTTTGACTTCCTGCCATTTCTTCTACGAATGTTCCACTATCTTTTTAATTCTGAATATAAATAGTGCCTTGGGGACCAATTCTCTAATCTATTCATCAATTTATACCTGCATGCCTCAAACTAGTCTGTCCAAAATTCTGTCCCCAATACCGTTGTATTATATCCTAAATACCGGTCATGTCATTGGGCAATTTCCAGAAAGCATCTCTGACTCTCTTGAAAATCCTCTGTATCTCTTTGCTGATGACTCTACTCTCTGTCGCTCCATTCTTCATCCCTCAGATCGGCAGTCTGCAGCCTCCTCACTCTCTGCAGACCTGGACAAAATCACAGACTGGGCAAACAAGTGGAACATGTCTTTCAATCCTGACAAATCTCACACTCTTACGATGTCTCTCCGAAAAGACCGACTGGACAACCCTCGCATCCACTTTCTGAATAATCCTCTCCAAGAAGTTCTGTCACTCAAGCTTTTGGGTCTCACTATCTGCCATGATCTTTCCTGGGAAAACCACATTTCAAATCTGGCCTCCAAAGCCAGTCGCCGACTGGGCATCCTCCGTCGTGCGAAGTCCTTCCTTGGCACACCTGAGCTCCTCACCACATACAAGGCTTTCATCCGCAGCTCAATGGAATACTGCTCTCCCCTCTGGGCTGGTGCTCCTGCCTCACACCTAGCTCGTCTTCACGCTGTTGAAACCAAAGCATTCAGAATCATTGGAATCTCCCGCGATGAAGCTAACTCCAAGGGCCTCTCACTCACTCACCGCAGGCAGGTTGGTGGTCTTTCCGTCTTCTACCGACTCCTCTCTGGCCTTGCCCCCCCAGCTCTCTCTGGGCTCTGTCCCGCAAATATTCCTACAGGTCGCACATGATCTGCCTGCAACCCTCTCATGGTCAAACTGCCAAAATCAAGACTCTCTGCTCACCTTCACTCCTTCATTCCTCTTTTCTCCCGCCTCTGGAACAAACTCCCTCACTCTTTTCAATCCCACTCCACCCTCCAGGTCTTTAAAACAGCTGTTCACCACCATCTCTTATCTTCCCCCATCCAAAACCTTGATCTTTTCTACCCCTGCTAATTTCACCCCAATTCCACTTTTTTGAAATACCAACTTCCTGGAAGTCCTTGGTGTCCTTGTGTTTTATACTTCTCCCTCCCCCCCCCCCCCCTTCCCATGCCTCCTCCCCCCAAGCCCTCTCCCTTCCACACATCTCCCTGCTCTCAAATGTTGTGTTTGTGTGCTTCCCCTTCTCTCCCCATCTTGTTTTCCGCTCCCTCTTTTTATATATTTTGTTTGTCTGGTTGATTTGTTTGTGAAGTAAATGTTAGCTCTTTCACGAGCCTCGATTCAGTATACAAAAAAAGAAGAAAAAAAAGAAAAAGAAAAAGAAAAAAGCAGCTTTCCTTTTTATCCTGGAAAACTAAGCCATCAATGTGGCCTCTCTGTAAAGGGTGCAACCATTGTGTGTAAAGTAAAGGGTGCAACTCATCGGAGCATTTGTTGATGACCATTGCTTTCAGGTCCATCTTGATGGTCAGCTAAGCAGTATGTGGACTTTGAATCCTAGTCTCCCTCAAGGATTTGTCCTGGCACTGGCATTGTTATATATGTATATATATATATATATATATATATATATATATATATATATATATATATATATATATATATATTGTTACGCATCTCAGTCGTCGGCCTTTTCCCCTTACCAAGTGGGGGTTAGCCCCTTGTCTGTTACTGACCGACGTGAGTCCTGTAAATCCCAACGCTCCTTCCGGTAGGGAGCAGCCAGGGTAATTGGTCAATGAAAAGTCCCAAGGACTTGAGTGCCACTCCTGACCGTGAAGCAGGGAAGAGACTCCCGCTCGAACCACGGTTTTAGATAGACTAGTTGCCGAGCGGTTTTTAGCAACCCAGAGTTCGAGCCATTAGCAAAGACTAAACCCGATTATAAAGCATTGGCCGAAATCGCACCACAGATACTCAATGGGGGAAATAACAGACGATCAGATGTGAATGAAGAAGAAACCAAAGGTAAGAAATAACAGGATTTATTATTATTTACACCAAAAACCCAAAGAAGAAGAAGAAACGAAGTAATTTACAAGGATATAGACACAGAGCAACTTATACTTATACAGGCTTAACTTATATCCCAGACAACACAGAGGACAGACGAGGAGCAGACTCACACGAATGGGAGGAAATGGCAATGGTAGGAATGCTGGCAGAGGGACACGGTCCAAGGAGATGGCAGGCAGGAAGGTCCGGGGCCAGTTGCGCGACGTCGAGGTCCCGCTCGAACGTCAACGCTCCGGTTTGGCAGCGAGCAAGGCGGCGGCAGGCACACGTATCTGGTTTCACGCGGCAGGGTTGATTTCAGCTTGGACACGCATCGGGCTCCCTCAATCATCTGGCGGTGGGGGCTGAGGCAACGGGTTTTATAACCCCGCCCTCTTGAGCCATACCCACCGATTCTTGGTTGGGCGTAAGGGCTTCCTGGCTCCACCTCTTGATGACGATGGGCGGGCCATGCCCTTCTTCTCCGAGCTGACCATGGCAATGGCGGCGATGCAGTTGGTTATGCGGTTGGCAATGGAGGTTCTGGGGCCATTGAAAGGGGATCTATCTTATTTCATTTGGTGCAGCGCAAGGTCAACTAGTGGACACAGAGCCTTACCTGAGACATATAATAATGAGATAACTATTGAGGGAAGCCTATTATTTGCTACGTGATGCGATGGACTAACTAAGGTGCAAACAATTAACAGCCAATTAAGGGGAAATGTACAGGGGGATTATTAGGGATTTTAATACTAAATTTGATAAAGTGAAGGTTCTAAAAACCGTAACACAGCACCATCATTCCTCATGGCACGTCTCGGGCCGATAAAACTTTAACTTAATGTGGCACGTAGGTGTAACACCCTCTACTATTAATCTGACCCTGAGTGCGACAATTAAAAAACACAAATAAATATGCCCCCCTGTTGCGTTGCACCCTACCTAACAGATTCACACCCACAGAATAACCGAATTACGGAATGGTTTTCAAACTACACATTTATGGTGGGGAGCATTATTTACAAGTGACGTTAATTGTATTTACACTGCGACCCAGGACCTGTTATTTTTCTCTTTGGGAGACAAAAAGAAATTCCTGTGGGAGGGAGGAGAGAGACAGCATGCACTGCATCGACGCACCAGCACCAATAAACACCAATAAAGAGCACAGTCACGCACCATCCAGTGCGACATTGCATGACACCATAAAAAAAAACACGACTGGTGATCTTGTTGTTGTTCTGCTCCCTCTGCTGGCCGATGTTCTTCCTGGTGTTGTCGTTCTTTCTTGCTGTTCTTGCTTGCGGCCTATTTGGTGGATAATAAAACAAAAGCACAAACCGTGTCCATTTTTATTTATGGCCCACAGGGGCCGACTATGGGTGGTTCACCTGTATGGCTTGGTGCCACCTCACCGAGGTCCGCAAGCAAGATCTTGGGCCATCGTGGCTGGTCCCAGCAGAGGGGCCATGCCACAAAACTTGTGGTCCATAAGTGGTGCTTGGCCACAGACTGTGGTCCATAAGTGGTGCTTGGCCACAGACTGTGGTCCATAAGTGGTGTGTGGATGCAGGCAGCTGGTTGCGGGAATTCGGGCACACAGTGGCGGACTCCCGCACGCTCCCCCTCAGTGCCCAGAGAGCACGCACGATCCATGGGACGGGGAAGGCAGACAAAGCCGCAGAGTTAGCGAGGGCAAGGGCGCAAGGGTACACATGAATACAGGTAATGCAGAACGAGGTGTGCACGGAGTATGAAGTGAGAAAGCTCATCCCTAACGTACGTCACGCCCCCCTGTCACCTATGTTACCCTTGCCCTTACCCCATATTTACAAAACAATTTACAAATTCGTCACTACCGTCACATCTTCCCCATATCTCCTAATACCAAATTCGTCACAATCCCTCTAACCAAATTTGCCATCACCCAAATTCCTCATCAATCCCTCTTAAGGAGGAAGAGATGGAACATTAAGCACAATGTCTCACCCACGTCATGATGGGTCTCACATTCCCAAAACATCTGCACAGAAAAATAATCAAAACATGGCATGGTGTGGAGTTTCGTCACCTCAGGTGAGTGGATGCAGATGGTGCGAGGAGATTTCAATCCTATCTACCTTCTAAATGACTTTAACACACTTTACACTACCCGAGGTCTTTCCCTGCCAATCCATTGGCTATCTTACTCCATGCGGTTCTAAAAACCAATTCCCATTGACCAAACTGTGGTGCTCATCAATATGGGGTCTCACTCCCCCGATTCAACTCCCTGTGCCTTTGCACAATTTCGGGGCTGAATCGTGTGGCTACCCTAACAGGTCTACTTACCTGTGCGCCTCCGCCACTGAAGTTGCCACCCGAGCTTACCTAGCTCCTCACCCTACCTATCTACCTGGGGAAGGCCCTCCCTGGCGCTTACCCCCTCGGTGCCCTCTCTGGCACTGGGCTACCCGGGTCCTTCCTCTGGATTATTGGGCCCCATCAACAACTCTAACGGCTCCCAGAGCCACCTGCGGCCTCAACTGGCCGACATCCTAACAGTGGCAGAGCGCTCAACCAACCATCCCTCTAACAGGCCACACGCCCAGCCTTTTCCACGTCACTAATGCACCCATCCAAACACCATTCTTCCACACGCACCACAGATGCCAATATCCAACCACAATTTACCTATACCCTCTACCTAACTCTTAAACTACCCTCCCCGGGTATTCGTGATGGGGTCCATCCTCCCCATCCACTGCCTTCGCACCAACCACTCCACTCCACAGTTTCCACCATACTCACTCCACACCATCCATTCCATACTCCATGTATTCCATACCATTTATTCCACACAACCATTCTCACCTGGATTTGCACACCTGTGCTCACACACACCTGGTGGCACTTGCACCCTCCTTCCTCCCAGGCTTCTTCATTCATTCAATACAACGCACAATCACCATTACTCACTCATACACTGCTCCGTACACTTTCAATTCTCTAAACCATTGCCTCAGGCACCCAGATTTTCCCACGCTCACACACACATCTTTCCCGAGCATTGCCTAGCAATTCCTCATTTGCTCAACACCAAGATTCTCACACGCAATGCCTCATTCGATAAAAACCACAAACACTGCATCATCTGATCTAACTGGTTTCCTTCTAACTTGGTGCTCCCCGTCTTCCCTTTAAACTAAGCACATACCATGTCATTAACAACCATTCTAACCTCTCTACGTCCCCGGGTACCTGTACAATGTCGCTACTTAACCCTACAGTTACCTATGGTCATCTCGAGGTCCCTATACAATTATCCAAACCCTCCCTCGGCGAGCTTGCACTGCCAAAACCCCATAACTAGTGCTCATGTGCCCGGGTGATGTGAGGGATGGCAGAGTTGCCATCCCACCACATCGAGCATCTCCCACTATCAATTTTGCCCATCCAATTTTTCTGCCAATCAAATTTGCCAATCACTGCCAATCATTTTTGCCCATCAAATTTGTCAATCATTACTGCCAATCCTATTCACTATCCCAATTTCGGATCGAAATACTATCATCATCACAGTCCGCTATATCTGAGCCTCTCGGTACGTCATTACATCATTGAAACTCGGCTTCGCAAAGCCGAGCAACGAATTCGGGTGGTTTGGTCACCTGCAGGTTGAGTCCGTCCGGCATTCGGTTCAAGGGAGGCGGTTTGCTCGGGTCGAGATTCCACGCACCATCTCGGCGCGGAACCTTGCGGTCTCCGGCCCAATGGCTCAATCTCGCCCGGCCGGAACGCCGCAACCACAAGGGGGTGCCGCTCCGGTCCCTCCTACCTGCCCTCGAACCGGACCGGTCACCTTGCTCGGCAAGGCCCAGACTCGACCGTGCGGGGCGGGGCCAGGCCCGGATCGTGCACGACGCTTCGAAGAGAAGCGACGCTGCACCGATCCCCGCCGGCTCCGGCAATACCCACAGCCCGGCATGGACCGAGGGCTCGCGTCGGCTAACCGTTGGTCTAACCGCTGCTCCAGTCCACGTCGATGCCTTACTCGCACCACACGACCCCTTTCACACTCGCAAAACCCGGCGTCTCGGCGCCTCCCGTACATCCCACACACTCCGTCCATTCCACCACAGCACTCCCTGTAACACACCACACCTCTCACGCACCTTCTTGCGCACACTCGTCGTTCGCACACTTCCTTAACACACCTCCTTGCGCCCACTCCTCGGTCACATCCTCTGTGACAACCATGGGTGTGCACTCTTTTGCACACCCGATCACGCGCTTCGGTGCGCCCTCCCGCACACGCGCCACCACTAACTCAGGTGTACACTCTCGCACACGTTCCACCACCACCCATTCATTCTCACTTTCGACAGCACACTCTGTTATCATGCACTCCTCTGTTACACACCACTCGCTGTCCGCACACTTCTCGCGTGCACTCTCCCCCGTTACGTACTCCGTAACCACCACGGGCGTGCACTCTTCCGCACACCCAATCACGCGCTTCGGTGTGCCCTCCCGCACACGCGCCACCACTAACTCAGGTGTACACTCTCGCACACGTTCCCCCACCACCTTACTCTCCGTGTCACACTCCGTACACTCCGACGTGCATTCTCGCTCGCACTCGGTATCACTCCCACACTTTGTAATACACTCATTCCCCGATGCACACTTATTTTCCACAAGCGCGCCATTTCCACTCACCCCACTCACAAGGGACCCTTCACCAACGCCCGGATGCTTTCTCGATCCCAAGCGCGTGAAAATTCTTTTTGCGCCAAACATCCTCTTGCAAAATCTTCCCGCACAATATACAGCACGACTCACTTGGGCGCTTCTTCTTCTTCGCTCCAACACCTACAAACTTTCATTTGGGTGAATAAGCACAGCATCGTGATGTGAGCACGGACTTTGGGCAATTTCCATTCCTTCCTCCAACTGTTGCTCTTCTAAGTCTCTCGTCTCTACAATATCAATTCCCACTACTTGTTTTTCTTTATTCACCTCAACGACCGCTGGCTTTAATAAAACTTTCTCTACTTCAGCAGTCGCAGGCTGCCCCATACCCCGGGTCGCGATTTCTACCCCGGTCCAGTTACATGCGCTTTGCTCCACCTCGACCGTCGGCGCCCATAAATTTTCGTCTTCCAATTCAACCTTCCCCGGTGCTCCCGACATTTTTTAAATCCAATTTGACGGTCGTCGGCTTTTCTACATCTCGTGTCTTGTCCCTTATAGCCCTGGTCAACTTGGCTACCCTTTGCTCCAGCTCTCTCAATCCGCGCTCCTCGACCCGCATTACCTCGTCGCGTACCCTTGGGACCTGCTCGCCCGACTTGCGCCTCATGTCCTCCATCATTTTTTTATTATCCCTTCTTGCCTCTGCTATCCCTTTTTCCACTTCACACCTGGATTCCTCCCTCAATTTTTACAGATCACACCCGGATTCGTCTGACATGGCGCCCCTTTTCCAATTATACCATGACTCTTCCATAAAGGCCCTCATTTGTGCCAGAAAATGGACCCAGTCCATCGGTGCCGCTGCTGCGGTCACGTGCGCGGCACCATTTGGTGCCGCTGCAACCTCGTGCGCGAGGCCGCCATCTTGTGCGCCAGCAATCCCCGCTACCGAACCCTCATTGCCTTCCTCCTCCATTACTCCCACTGCCTCCCTGGGGTCCTGGGTCGACTCTACCCCCTACCGGCCCTACCCCCTACCGGCTCTACCCCCCACGCTACCCCCTAACTCCCCTACCGGCATCCGGTCGCCTTGATTATCCATGGCACGATTTTAAAATTTAGGATATTAAATAAAATTTTGGCCACTCGTAATTTTGAGTGCGTTAAGCACACTTCGGGTCCGAATCTCACTCCCCGACACCAATTGTTACAGATCTCAATCGTCGGCCTTTTCCCCTTACCAAGGGGGGGGGGGGGTTAGCCCCTTGTCTGTTACTGACCGACGTGAGTCCTGGAAATCCCAACGCTCCTTCCGGTCGGGAGCAGCCAGGGTAATTGGTCAATGAAAATTCCCAAGGACCTGAGTGCCACTCCTGACCGTGAAGCAGGGAAGAGACATTGCCATTAGCAAAGTTCGAGTGGTTCGAGCCATTAGCAAAGACTAAACCCGATTATAAAGCGTTGGCCGAAATCGCACCACAGGTACTCAATGGGGGAAATCACAAAGACGATCGGATGTGAATGAAGAAGAAACCAAAGGTAAGAAATAACAGGATTTATTATTATTTACATCAAAAACCCAAAGAAGAAGAAGAAACTAAGTAATTTACAAGGATAGAGACACAGAGCAACTTATACTTATACAGGCTTAACTTATACGCCAGACAACACAGAGGACAGGCGACGAGCAGACTCACACGAATGGGAGGAAATGGCAATGGTAGGAATGCTGGCAGAGGGACACGGTCCAAGGAGATGGCGGACAGGAAGGTCCGGGGCCAGTGGCGTGACGTTGAGGTCCCGCTCGAATGTCCACGCTTCGGTTTGGCAGCGAGCAAGGCGGCGGCAGGCACACGTATCTGGTTTCACGCGGCAGGGTTGATTTCAGCTTGGACACGCATCGGGCTCCCTCAATCATCTGGCGGTGGGGGCTGAGGCAACGGCTTTTATAACCCCGCCTTCTTGAGCCATACCCACCGATTCTTGGTTGGGCGTAAGGGCTTCCTGGCTCCACCTCTTGATGACGATGGGCGGGCCACGCCCTTCTTCTCCGAGCTGACCACATGGCAATGGCGGCGATGCAGTTGGTAATGCGGTTGGCAATGGAGGTTCTGGGGCCATTGAAAGGGGATCTATCTTATTTCATTTTGTGCAGCGCAAGGTCAACTCGTGGACACAGAGCCTTACCTGAGACATATAATAATGAGATAACTATTGAGGAAAGCCTATTATTTGCTACGCGATGCGATGGACTAACTAAGGTGCAAACAATTAACAGCCAATTAAGGGGAAATGTACACGGGGGGTTTATTAGGGATTTTAATACTAAATTTGATAAAGTGAAGGTTCTAAAAACCGTAACACAGCACCATCATTCCTCATGGCACGTCTCGGGCCGATAAAACTTTAACTTAATGTGGCACGTAGGTGTAACACCCTCTACTATTAATCTGACCCTGAGTGCGACAATAAAAAAACACAAATAAATATGCCCCCCTGTTGCGTTGCACCCTACCTAACAGATTCACACCCACAGAATAACCGAATTACGGAATGGTTTTCAAACTACACATTTATGGTGGGGAGCATATATATGCTTTACTGTTTGTGTATATGTGTATATATGTATGTATGTATATATATATATATATGTGTGTATATATATATATATATATATATATATATATATACATAGAGTCGTGGCCTAAATTATTGGCAACCCTTGCACCTTTTTCAAATAATGCATCATTTCTTCCAGAAAATTTTTGAAATTAAAAAAATAATTTGGTATCCTCATATGTATTTTTTTGGTTTGCAGTTAAACAGAACAAAAAAAGCTGAAAAAATTACGAAATTTTAGCTTATTCCACACAGAAATCCTAAAATGGCCCAGACAATATTATTTGGCACTGGGTGCCTTGAATGTGTGCATGGCATTATGAAATCAGGAGATTGCCAAGGCATTTTGGAGCACAATATTCAACCTAGTGTCAGAAATCTGTAGTACAGCAGATAAGCTCTCATATTTTAACAAATTGTGCATTTTTTGAGAAAAGCATGAAATTTCTAGCATAGTTAGTATATACCATAAGGTTTATTTTCAGATGTGGAGGGAAGTCAGATTTGACCTCTGAGGACCATGAGAGGTCAAATCCAAAATGGCCACCAGTCCACCGGGTCTAATGTTCAAACGTGCTTATAGGTGTCATTTCCAACTAAATTGGGGATGCCCATTCATTTGGTGATACTTTTGAGATCGCCAGAACTCAAGGACATGCATTTAGGTCACGGTCAAGGTCAAATTACGTTAAATATCTATTTTTATGACACTGCAGTTGGAACTGCTATTGGAAAAAGTTCATTTGAACTTTCAAAACTTTATTTTTTCAGGTACAGGGATAGGTACAGAACACCCAAAGACCAGAAATGATGAAAGAAAAGTGTTTACACTGCAAGGAATGATGCAATAACCTCTGAAAAAATAACTGTAGTTTACCAAGTATGTCCACAAAAGCTTACATTAAATCAAGTGCAACTAGAACGGGCACTCGGTAGAGCGCATACCTTCGCCGCAGCTACTGTTCTGTACTTGGCATGGGAGTGTAGGGAACAGAACAACAAAAATACGATTTTGACCTTTTCGTGACCTTGACCTTGACCTTTGACCCGATTGCTCCCAAAATCTAATCAAATGTGTCCCGTATAATAACCAATCATCCCACCAAATTTCATGCAATTCGGTTGAATACTTTTTGAGTTATGCGAATAACATACACACACACACACAGACATACAAATAAATACACAGCGATCAAAACATAACCTTCCGCTTTTGCGAAGGTAATGATGAAAATTGGTAATGATCAAAATCTAACAGTCTCCAGAACAGAAGCACAGTGCAGTGCACTTGAATGCAGCTTTGGCACACTTGCAGCATCCAGTGCACCCTTTCTTGCAGCCACAGTCGATCAATTCATGGCACGATTTTGATGCTTCAGGAAGAGTGGTCCAAGGAGGCTGCCACCCAGTTGTCTCCTTTGTCCAGCCCCAGTCAGATGGGTCTGGCATCTCTGGATCCATGACCAATGCCTGGTTACAACAGTTGGCCTGGTAGCAAGTGCGCTTGATGTGCTGCTTGAGTGTTGCCCGAGTTGGAGGAATGTTCTCTAGAGTTCTACACTTCTGTGTGAAGAGCTGTTTCCTAGCATCATTCACTTCCATGCTCTCACTGGTTCTATCATACATCAGCACCACAAATCGCTCTAGCAGTAGCATTGAGCCTTCACTGACCTCACTTGGCATGCCTAGGAGTTCATTGAAAGCATCATTCACCTCTGGGCATCCCCAATTTAGTTGGAAATGACACCTATAATGTCTTTCTACACTATTTGGTTCCAAAATTAACCGCGTTTGAACATTAGACTCAGTGGACTGGCGGCCATTTTGGATTTGACCTCACGGTTCTCAGAGGTCAAATCTGACTTCCCTCCACATCTGAAAATAAACCTTATGGTATGCACTAACTATGTTAAAAATTTCATGCTTTTCTCATAAAATGCACAATTTTTGTGTTTATCTGCTGCACTACTGGGTCTCTGTCGAAGGTCATGGGTCTTCACAGAGGTCGGGGTCTTCAAAGACCTCAAAAACACTTCAAAAGGCACCCATGAATGGTTCAAGACAAAACGCTGGACTGTTCTGAAGTGGCCAGCAATGAATCCAGATTTAAACCCCATTGAACACTTGTGGGGAGATCTGAAAACAGCAGTTGGGAGAAAGCACCCTTAAAATCTGGGAGAACTGGAGCAGTTTGCACAAGAAGAGTGGCCAAACTGCCAGTGGAGAGGTGTAGGAAGCTCATTCATGGCTATAGGAAGTGCTTGACGGCAGTTATTTTGTCCAAAGGTACTTTTTGTGCTACCAAATATTAAGTCCAGGGTATCAATAATTTTGTCAATGCCACTTCTTTTTATTTTCTGATTTAATAGGATATATTAAGTTCTGAATCAAAAACAAAGGTTCTGTAATAGTAACAGTGAAATAAAGAATTGTGGAGACCAAATATTTTTGTCAATTTCAACTTATTTTTCAGAGAAAATTGTTATTTGACAATTGTGCAAGGGTGCCAATATTTTTGGCCATGACTGTATGTACATATATATATAAATATATATAAATATATATATATATATATATATATATATATATATAAATAAATTATATATATACGTATATATAAATAAATAAATAAATAAATAATTATTTATATATATATATATGTATATATATATATATATATATATATGTATATATATATATGTAGGGAGCTGTAATGCCCCTCCCCCTTTGTATATCCTTGCTGCTTTACCAATTACCAAGTATAACCAATTATATGTTTTGTTTTGACTTGCTACTGTACTCTTTCATGATACTGAGTTCTTTCTACTGCATTGAGGATGTGTAATATCCTAATAAGGAGTTCTCTGCCTTTGTGCTCTGGCCTGCGTGGGCGCAATCTCTAGTTCCCCTTTCCAGGCCTTGGAGGCAACTCTTATCTCTCTTTGCCTTTTTCCTGTTTTTGCCATTATCTTGCAAGTTGACAGTTTTACGAGTGACCACTCCCCTTTGTACTTTCCCAAGCCAGCTGCTATACAGAAAGTTGTAAACATGTTGTCACATAATGCTGACCATCTCCTTATCAGAAGCTAACCCATGACTGGCCTTGGATGAACTTCCTTTAATTAACTGAACAACAGGATGGGACTATGGTGGGGGACCCAATGAGCCCATTCTGTCTCTGTGTCTTGTGAGCTAACTCCACCCCTGACTTTCCTTTATATAAAGCAATGTTAATTGAATTATTTCAGAGCATCTTGTTGTACTGTTGGTCATTCCTTGTGAGTTTCAGTGCAACTTTGCTGTCCTCAAGCTTGAGTACTCGAGTTCCAATAAATATATCCGTTGCTCCTTTCTTCTGAGTTCTTCTGAGTCCCAAGTCCTAAGTCTCAATCCGACAACTGGTGGCAGCGGTGGGATCAGTCTGGGCAGTCCGGGACGCGGTCCCAGGCAAGGGAGTGGTGAGAGACCAGCTGGCAATTGATCCGGGTCAGGTGAGCTGTGGTTTTCTTTTGTTTTTTCCTTTTTAGCCCGGGGGTCAGTCCAAATTGTAACCCACTCTCTCTTGCTCGGTCGCCGTACGTTCCGTTCCCTGCTCATACCTGTTCCACGAACCTAAATTTAATTACGGACCGCTTGGGTCCTGGAGCAACTGATTGTTTATGGACTCGTTAGGGTAACGTTACGTAAGGAGAAGTGCCCCACGTTGGGCGCCCGAGGTTAAGGGGTAATAGATCTCTGGGTTGTGAGGGTAAGGATAAGGGCGGCGTCCCGATCCGAGGCCTACCCGGGAGACGTTGGGATTTTAAGTAAGATCAGAACTATTATACGGGCGTAGGACGCCAGGAAAGTGCAGTAAGGGTAGGATAGACGGCTGTGTAGGCGGGCGAGCCTCTCAGGAGAGTAGGTAGCGCGGCCGTACCACGCGAGGCGGGCGAACCTCACGTGTACGAGGCTGCGAGCCTCTCAGAGTTAGGTAGTGTAGCTGTGCCGCGAGGCGGGAGATCCTCACGAGTACAAGGCTACGTCGGTAAACTAAATTTTCCTAGGATGGGTAACAGTATGGGTAATAAGACAGTAAAGGCAGGTGAACCGCTTAGACATACCCCAGCATTTTTTATGTTTAAGAGGTATGGCTATGCTGCTGTGAGACCAGGGAAGTCATGGGTTGCATTGACGAAGGATTTAGGAGAACCGTGGCCCGAAGGAGGGTCTTTTGCGCTGGAAAAATTGGACGTATTGTATGAGACATTAGAAAAGTTCGAACAGGCCACGAAACACTTTCCGCCTGACTATTGGAAAGTCTTTGGCTGGTGGAAGGAAGAAGCGATGAAGCGACACGCAAAGTCGAAACAGGCCAGCTTGGCCGGTGAGGTAACAAAACTCAAGGGTCTGAGGAAACAGGCGAATAAAGAGCAGGATGAAGCGCTTAAGGAAATAGAGAGGCAGGCCAACGCGCGACTGATGCCGCTCGTTGAAAACCCAGACCCCGCGAGAGGGGAGGCAGTGACCAATCTACCCTCCCCAGCCCCAGTCCTAAGCTCTGTCCCGGGGTTTCAGGCACCACCTATCCTTTCTGCGCCCCCGCTACCACCTCCCTATAACCCCGCTACCATCGCGCCCCAGATACCCCAGAACCACCCGAGCCAGGGAAGGCCGTTTGCACAACTCGGGGCTAACGGAATAGATGACGGGACCGACATCGCAGGGTTCCCGCCACCGATAGGACCGGATGGGTTATACCCCTCACTGGTAGGTTGTAAGGGGAAAAGGACCTCACAAACTACCCCATCGGAATGTCAGGAAATAGAGGAAAGGAAAACATTGTGCCCTGTACAAGTTATCGGGGTTGACGCAGCAGGTCATGGGGTTCGGGAAAGAGTACCATGGAAAGAATCCTCTTTAACTGTAATGCGGGCAAGGATTCAACATTTGCTTATTGAGGATCCACGGCAGATAGTGCCGACCATGTCGAATTGGGTTTTGGATGGCGAGTGCGACTATCGAGACATAACCCATATGGGAGTGTCCGTGCTCCCACCCAAGGTATGGGAAAGGGCTAGACAAAGAGCACACTGGCCGGTGGCAGACCCAAGGGCTGGTGCAAACCCCCCGTTAACACAAGCGCAATGGGATGCTCTAAAGGTCCTGCTGCTAGATTCTATTGAGCAGGCGCTGTTGCCAGCAGGAGGTCCGGATTGGGGAAAGATCGGGGCCATAAAACAAAAGGCAGGAGAACCAATTGGAGAGTACCGAGAAAGGTTGGAAAAGGCCATTGCGCGCTGGGGAGGACTGGGTCCGATGCAGCTGGGAGGGCTACCCCAACCATTGGTAAATCAATATCTAATCGAGGGGCTTCGGCCGGTGTTAAAGAAACAGGTACAGACCGTCCTCTTCGGCTGGAAGGGAATGACAACCAACGAATTATGCGACAAACTGGAACAATGCCCGGGCTCCTCCCTAGAGGAGAAGAAGGATATTAAGGAGGAAATATTGCAAATGTTTGTCCAAGAGAAACGGGCTCAATTTAATCAGAATAAAAAGGGGGATCAGAGTCAGAACTACATACACGAACAGTGCCAGAAGTGGGGACCTGTTCGAGGTCCAGAGGAACATAGGAGGAGTTGTTATCCTCTTTTCTATAAGGGCCAATTCCCCAACGGAGAGTGGATCCACAACGAAAATGAGAACTGCGACGGTTGTACTGAGGAAGATTTTGGACTAGTTAATATGAACGAGGTGAAACAACAATGGACAATACCACCCCCTCTTCCCCCTCCTCCTCAAAACCCTCAAACTTGGACTGTGCAAGGGCCCCCTCCCCAAAATTGGTATCCACCAAGACCCCTTCTCCAAAACCCCGGACCACCCCCCAATAGTGGGATGCAGAACGGACCAAGGGGGAACTGGGCCCCGCCTCGGGGTCCGCCGCAGTGGCAACCAGTGAACCAGTCACATTGGGGGCCGCCAGAACGCCGGCAGGGCGGAAGGGGCGCTGTAGAGGGACGACCTATGCCCTCCGCACCACCGGTTCCGCAGGAACCGTGCCATTATTGCAAGCAGATGGGACACTGGATACGTGATTGCCCAAAGGCTCGTAAGGGGTTTCAGCCCCAATACAATAGAGGGGCCTATTGACGGGACGCTGGCGAGTCGCCCAAGGAGTGTCCTCTCTTGACCATGACACCGGCAGAGGAACCAACCATGATGTTGGACGTGGAGGGAAGACAATTAGAATTTCTCGTAGATACGGGCGCGACTCGCAGCACAATTAACAAGGGGCAATTGCCCTCTTTGCGCCCTACGGCCAGGAACGTTCAAATACTGGGTGTTTCGGGTTTACCCCAAGCGCTTCCTATTTCGGAGGAAGTGCGAGTAACATGCGGCCCGCTGGAGGCTAAACATGCTTTTTTGATGACCACTACCGCCCCGACGAATTTGCTGGGACGGGATTTATTGTGCCGTTTGGGCTGTCAGATCTCATGTACCGAGGAGGGAGTTTTCGTAGACGTCGCGGAATCTAAACGCGACTTGGTAATGACGGCATTGTCTCGGCCCGGCCCCACCGTGTATTGGTGGCGCATGGATGAAGGGGCTCTGGCTACCTGGACGCATATCATAGATAATGTGTGTTTGGACAACGCAGTTCTGCGAGATTGGCTACAACTGCACGAAATTTCGATAAAAACCTTAAAGGATAGTCCACCCCATTGCACTGCGTACTATGATGCAACGGGCGACGACGAGAATTATCGAGAAAAGGTTAAGGAAAAGCTGGGCGAGCGCACGCCTCTACACTTGGCACGGATGTGGATCGGCCGCGAGGGAATAGGAATCGAGGCAGTCCTAACCTCGAGTCAGCGTGCATTGACCCGATACCCCGAAGGAGCGGCCGCCCATGTTACCCTCACTACTGCCAAGGGGTGGCCGCCGGAAAGTGTAGGTTGGATGGTAGGGAGGTTACGTGAAGTTCCCCTACAAGGTTATCGGAGTAAGAAGGGCCGTTGGACTTTGAAACGGCTCCAAAATGGCGAAGGGTTCTCAATTGACTTCAAGACACAACGGAGGGATGGAACGTTCGAAGCAACAGAGTTGCCTCCTAAGGGCACCTATGCCATGAGGGCAGTGCTGACGGACCCGGGTGAGTCAGATTACCTCCTAGCGGAAGTGCCAGACAATTTATGGCCCAAAAGCGACGGTGAGGTTGGACGGATGCGAGACGCCGAACCTCTAGTGATAGCAGTGCAGCCGGGGATGCGCTTGCCAAATGTAAAACAGTATAAGCTACGACCTGAGGCCGACGTAGGCATAGCACCAGTGATTCAATCCCTAGTGGAACAGAAGATTATCGTGGAAACTAACAGCCCATGTAATACACCAATTTTGCCAGTTAAAAAGCCGTCAAAGGACAAATGGAGGTTTGTACAGGATTTAAGGGAGGTGAACAAGGTGATACAGGGCATACACCCACTAGTTCCAAACGGAGAAACCCTCATGATGTCAATTCCACCGGACGCAACATACTTCACGGTCATCGACCTTTGTTCTGCGTTTTTCTCTGTGCCCATCGCGCCTGAGTCACAATACTTATTCGCTTTCACCCATAGGGGGCGCCAGTATACTTGGACAGTACTACCTCAGGGGTTTTCAGATAGCCCCACTCTGTTTTCCCGGGCGCTGCACCGCGACCTGGCGGATGTGGAATTGAAGGGAGGGTCAGTGTTGCTGCAATACGTTGACGATTTGTTGATTTGCTCCCCTTCAAAGGAGGCGTGCGAAATGGATTCTTTGGCCCTATTAAAGGCCTTGGCGGCCAAAGGCCACAAAGTAGGCAGACCAAAACTTCAGTTTGTGCGGAAGGTTGTAACTTACTTGGGACACACCATTTCGCATGGAAAACGAGAATTGGATGCTGGACGGGTGACCGCTATCATGGAGCTGCCTCGCCCTCGCTGGCAACGACAAATGCTGCGCTTCCTAGGTATGACGGGATATTGCCGCACTTGGATACTTGATTTTGCGCTGCTGGCTAAACCACTGTACGAGGCGACCAAATCAAATGCCCCGGACCTATTGATATGGACGGATGAATTGAGGCGATGTTTTGACGGGCTGAAACAGGCGCTGGTTACGGCACCGTCATTAGGACTCCCGGATTATGCGAAACCATTTACCCTTTACACTCACGCCGTGGGAGGTTTCGCCCAGTCAGTTTTGACACAGACCCATGGGGATAAGGAGCGGCCGGTGGCCTACTTTAGTAAAAAGTTAGACCCGGTCGAACAAGGGTTTCCGGTGTGCTTGCAAGCCGTGGCAGCGGCCAGGTACGCAGTAGAAAGAACAGCGGACATTGTTATGGGACACCCAGTAACGCTACGGGTACCACATTGCGTCACTTCGCTGTTGTTACAGCGAAGCACACAGCATTTGTCTAACACTAGATTAATGCAATACGAATCCGCACTGATCACTGCAGCCAACATCACGATCGAACGTTGCACGACGCTCAACCCAGCCTCACTGATGCCCACTCCTGAGGAGGGCGAACCTCATGTGTGCTCCGACGTTGTGCAGCTAGTCTCCACGGTGCGATCGGATTTAAAGGACAATCCCTTAGAATATCCCGACTGTACATATTATGTCGATGGATCAGCTAGGCGCGCATGGGACGGGTCTCTGTTGTCCGGGTACGCCGTGTGCTCGGATAGCGAAACGGTAGAAAGCGGGCGTCTTCCACCTACATTTTCCGCACAGCAGGCGGAGCTGTGCGCCTTGACCAGAGCGTGCAGCTTGGCGGAAGGCCTTGCCGTCAACATTTACACAGATTCGGCCTACGCTCACGGCGTAGTCCACGATAAAGGAGCCATCTGGAAGATGAGAGGTTTTCTCACATCTGCCGGTTCAGTGATAAAGAACGGCGCGCTGGTAGAAGGGCTCCTCCGAAGCATTTTACTTCCCCGCGCTATCGCGGTAATTAAGTGTCGTGGCCACCAAAGGGCGGACACTGACGTTGCCCGGGGCAACGCAAGGGCGGACGAGGCGGCAGGAAAGGCCGCCAACCAACAGATAGAACGCAACATGCCGATGGTGACACGAGCACAGAAGACAGCCGCACAGATTGCTGACATACCGACTGCGGGACCACCCGCCACACCAACTAAGGACGATATCATAAATTTGCAAAATGCTGCACCGACGGCCGAACACGAGGTCTGGCTCAAACGAGGAGCGATACGCCCTGGGAAAGGGGAAATGTGGACCCTTGATGAAAAACCTATAGCACCCCAGGCTTTACTGCCTTGGCTGGCACGCATGGCTCATCAGAATGGTCATGTGTGCCAGAGGGGGGTGATGGGACAGATAGACTACACTTGGGCAGCGCCAGGACTGTCACGGATTGTATCCGAAGTGTGCCGATCGTGTGTGGTCTGCCAGCAACACAATAGAGGGGCGCCGCCGAGACATGCACATGATGGGGGACGGCCCCCGCCAAGTGGGCCGTTCGCAACTATTGAGTTCGATTTTACAGAATTGGAACCAAGCATGTCGTTTCGCTATGTGTTGGTAATCGTAGATACGTTCACCAAATGGGTCGAAGCATACCCATGCGTCAAATCCGATGCTCCGACAGTAGTGAAGCGCCTCGTGCGGGATTTTATGTGCAGATTTGGCATTCCCCAGATAATTTCGTCAGATCAAGGAGGCCATTTCACGGCGCAGGTGGTTAAGGGCATCCTGAAGGCGTTGGGCGTTAAACAATCCTTCCATTGCGTCTACCACCCACAGTCCTCAGGACTTGTGGAACGAACGAACAAGACTTTAAAGAATAAACTAGCGAAACTTTGCGCAGACACAGGCTTGAGGTGGCCAGAGGCTCTTCCGCTTGCATTGATGAGCATTCGTTCCACCCCGGGTCGCACTACGGGCCTTTCCCCCCACGAAATATTAATGGGACGACCTATGAGCTTGCCCGTTTCAGCACCAACAGACATGTCCACCCTTGCTTTGCCAGTAATGGATGACATGCTTTTGAGATTTTGCATAGGCTTGTCGAATGTGGCACGCAGCATCCATGCTCGAGTACGAGAGGCGCTGCCTGAACCAATAGGCCACGCCATCCACAACTTTCAGGCCGGCGACTGGGTGCTCGTGAAGCACTTCACCCGCAAGGCTGCTTTGGAGCCACGGTGGAAGGGACCATTCCAGGTGCTACTGGTCACACCGACGGCAGTCTTCTGCGAGGGTAAACCTTCGTGGATCCACGCCACCCATTGTAAGTTGTCCTTCCCCGCACCACAAGCCACACAAGACACCGCACCTCACATTGCTGCAGACACCACACCTCACACCGCTGAAGACAATGCACCGTCTAGGGCACCACAGTCTCCTAAGGGCGGCGATGACGGTCATGATGATGGGAATTCTGGGCAGCTGCCTAACAAACCCCGCCAAGGATAGGCTTCTGCAGTTTAACCCACTGAGAAAGGATCTCCCCAAATACCCAGGACACGACAACTACACGTTATTTAAACTTTACTCCGTCAAATACATAACGGCTCCCCGGGGACAGGGGATAGTAGTACATTGCTGTGAGTTGGAGACACATTTCAAGTGGTTATCTGTAAGATGGATGGAAGCCATGGTGGTACACAATGGGACACCACAGGCACGCATGACAACCCCACGCATAGTCTTAACTAAAGTTAGACAGGTGGAAAATGGAAGGTTTACTGGGACCGTGAATAGTCACGCCGCCGCAGGATATCAATGGGGCACGGGCATCGACAATACTACTCTCCTACTGTCGCATGCCCTCGTCGGCCCACACACCACGATAATACTTGAATGTGGAATATGGCCCCCGCGCACGCTGATTAGAAGGAACAAAAAGAGGGGAGAGACCCAACACCAATTCCGGCCTAGTTGTGCCGCCTACGTCATTAAACCCCCTCCTGCCCAGGAAGTAAGAAGGAAGCCAGAGGAGAACACATACTGGAAGGTCGCACGGCATATGGCCACAGTACAGAATAGGACACAGTGTTGGATGTGTATGCACCTTCCCCGCACCAGCACAGCAGGCATACCAATGGTAGTGTTACCCCTATCACTCAATGATTGGTGCTCGAAGCCACTAGATACCAAATGCATTAGTACAACTCTGACAAGCCAAGGTTCTGATGAAACCGCGTGTAAACGAGTTTTCCAGTACTCCCCTCCCATCCTGTCCCGACACTTTGAGGAACGTCCGGCGCCGGTTTGGGTCAAGCCGGCATGGGGGGCCCTCTGCTTAGAAGGAAAGGGCCAAGTAATGGTAGGCAAATCCGTGTGTAGAGATACCCTTCCCGCGGACCCGAGAAAAGGGAAACACACGCTCCTAGTGAACGTTACAAGCTCGCCCTTGCATAACCTCACACACCTCCAGTTGGCATGGAAAGGGGAAAACGGGACAAACACTATCCCAGGTCTTCTCACTTGCATGACCACCCATTTAGTGGCCCCGCACGGGACCATGTTTGTATGCGGGAATAAAGCTTACCCGTATTTACCTGATAATTGGGGAGGAATTTGCTATTTAGGATCAGTTTTCCCTGAGATGGAAATGCGACAGCACTTGCATAATACCACCGCACTCATAAGGACACAACGAAGCACTTATTGGCACGACGACGACACCACTACTTTACACGGCGCTGATTGGGAGAAAGCCGTTAGCTTCTTCTTCCCATGGGCTGGGACGGTCATGAACAGTTACCGCATTGACAAAATTGCGTTAATCTTAGAAACTGTGGCCAACGCCACCGCTACAGCACACGACGAAATGTTGGACACAGTTGTCCATCTGCGTACAATGGTTATGCAAAATAGGGTTGCATTAGATATGCTATTGGCAGAACGAGGAGGGGTATGTGGGATAATTGAGGGTAAATGTTGCACTTTTATTCCTGACCCCTCACAGGGTGTCAGTGCTGCTATTATAACGTTAAGGGAAAGCGCTCACTCATTGACAAGGGATCGCTTGGATCGGGAAGCCTCCCACCAGTGGCTTACCGACTGGTTCAAAGGGTGGACAGGCACAATTGTAAAGTGGGTACTAACCGCTTTGGCAATAGTCCTTGGAATCGTGGTTAGTTGTGTGATAATCAAGGCTTTAGTCCTTGCGTGTGTGAGGAAGTTTTCCACAGGATGGACACTGAAGACGACACCGGAAAAGGCCATGGTGATGATCGACCAGCGGATCGCGGGTCCGGATGACACACCAGCTGTCAACTCAACTGCCAGTCGCGGATCCTGGAACGACGACCTGAACGAGTCCCTGGGCCGCGACAATGAGATCTTCGCTTCCGAAGATTGTTCTTCCATTGCTGTGATATTACCGATAATGATGTCGAGTACACTTATGCGGACCTCGAAGCATTTCAGGCTACCAGAAGGCCGTTTAAACTGGGCCCCGACACGTCGGAAGAAGAAATCGACGATTTCCTGAAGGATTCCTCTCGTTTCTTCACGATATGCCATGCCGTGGCTATGACTATGGGCCGTCCACTCCGCAGGCCTACGCCACCTGAAAATAATGTTACTGATGATGTTACCAATGATGATGTGGGCCACTTGCGAGGGTCCCCGGCTGATGTTTATGTTTCAATGCAGGCTCTGCCTCTCCATGTTTCACGAGCTCACCTTTATGTCTCACAAGCCCACAGTGAGTCAAACGCCACTGACCCAGTTCGGGATTTGGACCCAGCTGTGAACCCAAGCCCGGATGGAGAGGAACTCGATCGTGAAAATACTCTGAGTTCCGAGTCTGATTGTTTTGGAGATTCGCCCTTGAATAACAGCGAAGCAAGCAGCATCGCCTCGGACGATCTCGACTTTGACCCAAAGGAAGTTTCTCTCCCACCTTTGGATCGTTATGCTTTATTTCATGGCCATAGGTTTGAGCCACCTGATACTGACGATGTTGTGTCTTCCCCAGATCACCAGCACGTAAGAGACCTCATGAACATGAATATCGATTGAGCGCTGAAGATCGACAAGGATTTCACTTGGGGAAGCCTGGGCGAGCTCCAGTTGGGGAGGAGTCCGGCTGCACCTCTGTGGACCAAGGGTGGGTCGGAGATCTTCCTGGGTGTGGACCCCGGTGGAACCAGAGGTCTTCGTTGTGGATTTGGCGCGCTATTCGATCTTCATGTCTCTACGGTCTCACCTCATACACCCATCTACACCCGACTTACATCATACATCCACTTACACCCACTTGCACCCACACACCCGCGGATCAGCCTGCTGGGTTCGTTGTGCGGTACTGGGTACGGGACATGCTCACTGGGCTGCATTCGTGTGGTACGTTACGTTTAGTTACACTCTCTCTCTCTCTCACCTCTTTTGGTGGATTTTGTGTGCCATTTGATCACTCTGCTTTTACGGCCTTACATTGCATACTCACATACAGACGCGAATCATCCTACTGAGTTTGTGTGGTGCTTTGGTACGGGACATTCTTACGGGGCTGCCTTCGCGTGATATGTTGAATGATTTTTCTGTTTTTGTTTGAAATAAAGGCCTTTGATTGGCTCGTAGATAACTTTGTATCTTAGATCCAAAAGGGCGGTATGTAGGGAGCTGTAATGCCCCTCCCCCTTTGTATATCCTTGCTGCTTTACCAATTACCAAGTATAACCAATTATATGTTTTGTTTTGACTTGCTACTGTACTCTTTCATGATACTGAGTTCTTTCTACTGCATTGAGGATGTGTAATATCCTAATAAGGAGTTCTCTGCCTTTGTGCTCTGGCCTGCGTGGGCGCAATCTCTAGTTCCCCTTTCCAGGCCTTGGAGGCAACTCTTATCTCTCTTTGCCTTTTTCCTGTTTTTGCCATTATCTTGCAAGTTGACAGTTTTACGAGTGACCACTCCCCTTTGTACTTTCCCAAGCCAGCTGCTATACAGAAAGTTGTAAACATGTTGTCACATAATGCTGACCATCTCCTTATCAGAAGCTAACCCATGACTGGCCTTGGATGAACTTCCTTTAATTAACTGAACAACAGGATGGGACTATGGTGGGGGACCCAATGAGCCCATTCTGTCTCTGTGTCTTGTGAGCTAACTCCACCCCTGACTTTCCTTTATATAAAGCAATGTTAATTGAATTATTTCAGAGCATCTTGTTGTACTGTTGGTCATTCCTTGTGAGTTTCAGTGCAACTTTGCTGTCCTCAAGCTTGAGTACTCGAGTTCCAATAAATATATCCGTTGCTCCTTTCTTCTGAGTTCTTCTGAGTCCCAAGTCCTAAGTCTCAATCCGACATATATATATATATATATATATATATATATATATATATATATATATATATATATACACAAAGAATTAAGTTAAGCACCCCTACACAACGAATTAAGGTAAGCACCCCCTAATATATATTCTTTGTGTATATGTATACATTGGCATATATTCTAAGGTATGTGAGATCAAATAATGAGTGGTATGACATTAGCAATTATCCATTGATGAAATGCAGATGAGTGCACTCGTAGGGTTGAGTTGGGTTGAGTAGTGATCCGATCACGTGGGTCCTACACACGTTATTGACGCAAAGATCGCTAGAGGTCTTCTCAGAACAATGACTGTACGTTAGAAAACATAAACGTCATCCACACTGTCCGTGATGGACCTATAGCTCCATACTTAAATTGAGGTGAAAATATGCCTAAAATTCCCAAAAATTTTCACCTTAAATTATTCAGAATAAAATATTGAAAACGGCATGATTGTTATGTTTTTATGTGACCATAATATCACTTCTCCAGAAAATATAGCAATATCATGGGTATATTACACTGTTTTGACGACAACAAACTTGTAATGTGCGAGGTTGTAAAAAAACGGGGGGGGTGCTTAACTTAATTCTTTGTGTATATATATATATACATATACATATACATATACATATATATATATATATATATATATACATATACATATATATATATATATATATATATATATATATATATATATATATATATATATATATATATATAAATAATTATATATATATATATATATATATACTGAAACGCAAAAGAAACTTACCACCTTTGAAACCTTTAAATATCAACAATAACACTGCGTATAGTAAATGTGTGAACTTATTTGTGGACAATAGTGTCCTCACTGTCAGACAAAACGGTCACGGATGGTCACTTGAACCTTCAATGGTCACTTCATAGCACAGCTGTTGAACAGCCGTTTTGACTGTCAGTGATTAGCCAAGGGGTACGGGATGATTTTAGTGAGCTGCACGTGATGTCTTGATATTGGCTTTAAAAAGGCCAGTGCAAAATGGGCTTTTCAATCAACATGCCACAACAACCAAAAACAACAACAACCACGTTTCCCGAAAAAGGCCAACCCCCGCTTTGCGGGGAAAAATGGCCTCCAAAAGGTGGTTTTTAAAATTTTTATAATCAACATGCCACGATTGTCAAGGGATCAACGGCAGCGTGCCCTGGGCATGCTGCAAGGCGGACTGAGCTACCGTGAGGTGGCACGTCGCCTTGGCTGTTCACACCAGACGATATCGGCCCTGGTGGACAGAGACACCCTCCACAACTCTGCAGATGACAGACCTCGACCAGGGAGGCCAAGAGTCACCACTGCAAGGCAGGACAGGCAGATGGTCCGAAGTCACCTGCGGGATCGATACCGTCCAGCATCCCGCACTGCGGCAGAAACTCCGGGGCGTGCAAACCCACGGATCTCCAATGATACTGCACGGAGACGACTGCATGACTATGGTCTGACTGCTAGAAGACCATACAGAGGCCCCGTGATGACGGCTGCCCATCGCCGCAACCGACAGAGATGGTGCCAGCAGCATCAGTGGTGGACCTTGGCGCAGTGGAACGAGGTCGCTTTCAGCGATGAGTCAAGGTTCTGTGTGGACAGTCCTGATGGGCGTGAGCGTGTCTGGAGAAGAACTGGCGAGCGATATGCCGATTGTTGCGTGCATCAAGCCAACAGGTGGGGTGGCCCAAGTGTGATGGTGTGGGCCGCCATATCAGGCCGGTACAGGACGCCACTGGTGGTTGTGGATGGGAATCCTAATGCCCAGCGGTATGTGGATAACATCCTGCGACCTCATCTGCTGCCATTCCTGCTAGACCACCCAGAACTGAGAACCTTTCAGCATGACAACGCTCGTCCCCATGCTGCTCGCTTTACCACTGCATTTCTCCAAGGCGAGAACATCAACACCATGCAGTGGCCTGCGCTCTCCCCTGACCTGAATCCCATAGAGCACCTGTGGGATGAGCTTGGGAGACGCGTAGTTGGCAGGGCCAGGACACGGGCAGAGCTGCTTCAGACATTGAGGACTGAGTGGGACAGAATCCAGCAGCAATCCATCCAAAGACTGGTAGGCAGTATACGTCGATGATGCACTGCCTGTATCCAAAACAATGGTGGCCACACACGCTATCGAAAGGGGACTGACATTGCACCCTGTGCTGTTCTGTACTGTAGAACAAACTGATGAGATGGTGTATCTTGGTCAAAAACTTGACATGTCATCAATAAAATGCCAATGTTTCAATTAGCAATTGTTGGTTTGTTTTATTTTGAACTGTTACAATTTTATTACATTTCAAACAAGTGGTAAGTTGTATGGTCTTCTGGCAGTCAGACCATAGTCATGCAGTCGTCTTCGTGCAGTATCATTGGAGATCCGTGGGTTTGCACGCCCCGGAGTTTCTGCCGCAGTGCGGGATGCTGGACGGAATCGATCCCGCAGGTGACTTCGGACCATCTGCCTGTCCTGCCTTGCAGTGGTGACTCTTGGCCTCCCTGATCGAGGTCTGTCATCTGCAGAGTTGTGGAGGGTGTCTCTGTCCACCAGGGCCGATATAGTCTGGTGTGAACAGCCAAGGCGACGTGCCACCTCACGGTAGCTCAGTCCGCCTTGCAGCATGCCCAGAGCACGCTGCCGTTGATCCCTTGACAATCGTGGCGTGTTGATTGAAATGCCCATTTTGCACTGGCCTTTTTAAAGCCAATATCAAGACATCACGTGCAGCTCATTAAAATCATCCCGTACCCCTTGGCTAATCACTGACAGTCAAAATGGCTGTTCAACAGCTGTGCTATGAAGTGACCATTGAAGGTTCAAGTGACCATCCGTGACCGTTTTGTCTGACAGTGAGGACACTATTGTCCACAAATAAGTTCACACATTTAATACAGGCAGTGTTATTGTTGATATTTAAAGGTTTCAAAGGTGGTAAGTTTCTTGCGCGTTTCAGTATATATATATATTGTTACGGGACCGCGTATAAGATGTTGTTTGCCGAGCGGAGGCCCCGCGACCCTAACAGTTACTCCGACTAACCCGATTCCTGGACGTTGGCCGAAATCGCGCCACAGATATTCAATTTGGAAACCTCTAAAGCGACCGAATGTAAAGAGGAAGAAGAAGACGTACGGAGGAATAACAGGTTTTATTAATTATTTTCACAAGCCAAAGCAAAGAGAGCAGTTGGTTATATACAGAAAATGGAATGAGCACAAACACAGTGAAATCATTAGCTTACCTATACAAGCTTAATTAATAAACCCCAGGACAACGTGAAAGACAGACGGACGATCACACTTACACGGGGAAATGCAGGCCGGAAGGAATGGCTTGGAGATGGGTGGCTTTTAGAGGCAAGGAAGGTTCAGCGGGTACTGGGCACGGTCGGGCCAGAAGGCACCGCCGTCAAGAAGCCGAGCTTTGGTCCCAAACTGCGCGGGCAAAGTTCCTTTCTCCGTACTGCTGCCTCGTGCGCTCCTTGCGTTGCCCCGGTCCGCTTTTCCTGCAGCGCGGCACGTCTCACGGCGGCTCGGTCACACCTGCTCGTCTCCAGCGCATCTCCTGGACCCATCTCTGTAAAAGCTCATCTGCTCGGGGAGCGTCCCGCGGCGGGTTATATAGGCCCCGCCCTTCACCCTTTGCGAACCTCCCCCAAGCGTTCTCTCTCCGCCCTCTCAAGCCAAACCCCTCGTTCTGGGTTGGATGAGCGGGGCCGACTTACTCCTCCCCTCTATGACGAGGTGGAGACCCGCCTTTCTTCTTCGGCGTTACCTCGTGCGTAATGGAGTCAAATGCAGCAAAGTGCCTAAAGAGCCAATTGCAGCAAAGTGGCAAACCTGACACTTGGAAGCTGCCATGGGGCGTCGGAGGGCCTACTCTTATTTAATTCGGTGCAATGAAGAGTCAAACTAGTGGGAAACACATCCTTAGCCTACAGAGAATAAGGGACTAACTATTTAAAAGGATATATCGTGTCCTGTGTGTAGGTTTATGGAATTAACTAAGAGGACGAGCTGCGACCATTCTTTACATTATGAGGGTCAGTTACACACAACAAAACCATACTTTTCACATTCGTGACACTTTCTCAAAATTGTTACACTTCTCAAATTCGTTACGCTTCTCAAATCCGTTACACTTCTCAAATTCGTTACAATATATATATATATATAATATATATATATATATATATATAATATATATATATATATATATATATATATATATATATATGTATATGTATATGTATATGTATATGTATGTATGTATGTATGTATGTATGTATGTATATATATACAGTGAAACCTTGACTTACGAGTTTAATTCGTTCTGTGACCGAGCTCGTAACTCAATTTGCTCGTTTCTCAAATTAAATTTCCCCATTAAAATGCATTGAAATGCTATTAATCCGTTCCAGCCCGCCAAAAACCACACCAATTTTTTTTTAAATATACAGTATATATAAAAAATATCTCGCGCTTTATATTTCACCTGTATGCAGCATACAAGTTGGCAGGATGGCCTGGACTGGAGGTACGCACACTTGACTCTAAACTGTCCAGCCTGGGTTTGAATCCCGACCCAGCTATAACCTGTCATGGGTGAATCACAGGCAGGGTGATTCATCAGTGTGTGTACCGCTAAACTGGGCGCCCCGTTTGCGTCCCATTAGTTGTTGGATGTTAAGGATCTCACCGTGTTTTCCACAAAGAGAAGGCGAGCTATCGCCGGCACTCTGAACAAGTTGTGGCCTGGCATGCTCTTCTCCTCTGCCGTTATATACGTCCTCCTCGGCATCTTTTTCCAGAAGAGCCCTGTCTCGTCACAGTTGAAGATTTGCTGGGGGATGTATCGTTCGGCTTCTATCAGTTCGGCAAAAGTTATAATAAAATCTTCAGCTGCCTTCACATCCGAGCTTGCTGCCTCACCATGCCTGACGACGGAGTGAATGCCGGTCCTCTTCTTAAAATTATCAAACCATCCCCGACTGGCTTTGAATGACTTCCGATGCCTTGTCCGTTGATGTTCCCGCCGCCTGCTGCACCAAATCCCCGTAAATGTCTCGGGCCTTCTCACACATGATGTTCTCGGTCACGGTATCTCCTGCGAGCTGCTTCTCCGTCAACCACACAAACAACAACTTCTCCATCTCTTCATGGATAGAGGTCCGGAGCTTTGAAATAATCGTAACGCCCTTGGCTGGCGTTATAGCCTTTATCGACTCCTTCTGCTTCAAAATCGTACATATCGTAGAAGTACTACGATCGTACTGCCTCACCAAGTCGACAACACGCACACCTCGCTCATGTTTTTCGACGATTGCGTGTTTTATATCCAAGCACATCATCCTCTTCTTCTTCTCAGTACTGCCCTTGGCACTCAATTTCTTAGGACCCATGGTTAAAACTAAGAAATTTTCCAAAATAACCAAAATGCGAAAACAAAGCAGCAGCTATATACGGCAGAGTCGCAGAGATGCTTGCACGGCAAGATAACCACGTGACCGGAACCCACCTGGTGGCGGGTGGCATAAGCTCCAAAATAACCAAAATGCGAAAACAAAGCAGCAGCTATATACGGCAGAGATGCTTGCACGGCAAGATAACCACGTGACCGGAACCCACCTGGTGGCAGGTGGCGTAAGCTCCAAAATAACCAAAATGCGAAAACAAAGCAGCAGCGATATACGGCAGAGATGCTTGCACGGCAAGATAACCACGTGACCGGAACCCACCTGGTGGCGGGTGGCATAAGCTCCAAAATAACCAAAATGCGAAAACAAAGCAGCAGCGATATACGGCAGAGATGCTTGCACGGCAAGATAACCACGTGACCGGAACCCACCTGGTGGCGGGTGGCGTAAGCTCCAAAATAACCAAAATGCGAAAACAAAGCAGCAGCGATATACGGCAGAGATGCTTGCACGGCAAGATAACCACGTGACCGGAACCCACTTGGTGGCGGGTGGTGTAAGCTCGTAACTCAGATCTCGGCTCGCATCTCAAAGCAATAAACCGCCCGAGCGACGGCTCGTATCTCGGAAAACTCGTAAGTTGGTGCACTCGTAAGTCAAGGTTTCACTGTATATATATATATATATCTATATCTATCTATCTATATATATATATCTATATCTATCTATCTATATATATATATTTTTTTTTTTTTTTTTTTTTTTTTTTTTTTTTGCCGCGTTCCCGGGGTGAACACCCCTGGGGATGGATAGCCGAGCAAGCTTTACACTCGGAGGCGTTCAATTCAACTATTGCCGAGTTAATACGCGCGGGGGAATGAGGCAGTGAAAGGTAGTGGAGCTCTTACCTTCACGGACCCCACTGGATATCTTTGAACCTGGATAATCAACTCAAACCCAACACGGAATTAAAATGTACAATAAAAACAGGTTTAATGAAAATAAATGCCAGGTAACATGAAATGCACAGTAAACCAAGATTCCCAAATGGAGCGCCCCCATACGGACCCGTATACATACAAGGGGAAAAATAAATGTGAAAGTAACAAAATGTCGTGAGGTGCGTTTGCCTGATACTCAGCTCCGGCCTGGACGAGCACTGTGGTGGGATCGGTCGACGAGAGGACCGCGCGTCGAAGCGCTCAACCAATGGCGCTGATCAAACATCTCAGCGCTCAATCCTGGGCCAGCCAGCACAACACGAACTCCAGCTCCTCCGAAGAGCACCAAGTCACACAGCCTCCCCCCCTTCAACGTGGCAAAAGCCTCCCCAAAGCTCTGAAAGGTTCTCCTCACAGAGGCGCATACGAGCCAGGCACCGCCGAGAGCCAGCACGAGGGAGCGAGTGCGCAAACTGCCACCGCCCATATTGAAAACCCAGCACAAGAGGATGATATCTGCGACCGTGCACTTTCAATGTCCCTCACGCAAGAGCGTATAAACTGTGTCTGCTCGTAATGACTGTAACCCACGCAAGAGGACAAAATGTCGGGACTCATTTTTTTCTTCTCAAGGCTCTTACGTCATTCGACGACGTCTGCGCATGCTCCTATCAGCGAGTCCTTCTCATTGCTCGACAATACCGGACCAATGACTGCTCTTCGGGGCGTGGCCTCACGGACCTGCCTGCCTTTGTGATGGTGTTCGGTGGTATCATTGGCGGTGCTCAATGTCCTGCTTCCGGGTACTTTTATTTAATGTTTATTTTATGTGTAGCGTGCATGCCTGGTGTGGTGTGTGTCATAAGGAACAGAGGAGAAATATTACAGAGGCACTTACATACAGGGAATTTACCATTAATCCCAAACTAATTAACATAACCCCACCCCTCGTCATAGGCACAAAGATACACTCTTACGTGACATCCGGTCTAACGGATTCCCTACTTATGGTACATGGGGTTCTTCTTCTTCCTCGCGACATTCGGAGCATGGTAATCTATACACTTCTACCTGGACTAAGGTATTTCATTGGTAACCGGGTTGTCTGTTTACCCCCCGCAAACGTAACAATATATATATATATATATATATATATATATATATATATATATATATATATATATATATATATATATATATATATATATATATATATATATATATACAGTGTGGCCCCGTTATAACGCGATCGTTGAGGTCCATAAAATGTCATCGCGAAAAAAGCGGGGTCGTGCTAAATCGGGGTTCAAGAAAATCAGCGTTCAAACTGACCCAATGTTGACCTAACATCTTAAAACATCCTAAAACAACAAATAAAAGCATTCAAGAATATTAGCAATCATCATTTACAGTTTATTTATTAAAAAAGTGATCGAGTGTTCCTTGCTTGAACGTAACATGTCGCTGGCTGCGAGCGAAATCTAGAATGCTTCTGAGTTGGAGGATTTTTATGTGGTCCACCTCCTGGGTCTCCAGCCAACGGAGGCTAGCCTCGAGGTGTTCAATGGCTTCAGACACTTTTGGGGGTGGGGGTGGAGGCTCTTCATTATCATCTTATTGTGGCTTGAGAACCGGTACACTTTCCTCCGCCGGTGCTATCGTTACGTTACGGACGATCTCGGCGCCCGTCAGGTGCTCATATGATGGGCATTCGTCGTCGGCAGAGTGCCACTGGTGTAGCTCTACTTTGCTCCATTCAGACAGCTTCTCTGCCTCATGCACATCTTCCTCTGTGAAGCCGTACAAATCTGGCTCGTCATCATCATCTTCCGTGGTGGATTGGTGTGATGAAAAGGCTGGCCCCAGACCCTTCTCCCAGCATTTCTCTACACATGACGAGCTGATTGCTGCCCAAGCCTTCCCACCTAAGTGGCAAACTTCCTTCATGTTCAGGCCTTTCAGATAGGCTTCAAGCGTTGTTGAGTCATCTACAATTCTACGAATTAATTCCCGCCTGTAATTCTGCTTGAACACGGAGATGATCCCCTGATCTAGGGGCTGGATCTTGGATGTAGTGTTCTTGGGGAGGTAAGAAACTCGGATCTTTCCGTCACGGCTTACTAGGTTGGCAGCTGGCGGATGAGCGGGACAGTTGTCAAGCAAAGAAGAGCTTTGGGTTCTAGCTTTTGCTTATGCAAATGTGCGCGGACGGCAGGGACAAAAGTTTTGTGAAACCAATCCTCAAAGATGACACTTGTCATCCAAGCATTGCTGCTGTGCGTGTACCTGAACGGTAACGACTTCATGTTGACATGGCGGAAACAGCGGGGCGAGCGAGATTTGCCAATCATGAGCGGTTTTAACTTATGTGTTCCAGTCTTGTTTTCACAAAACAACAACGTCACGCGATCTTTGCGTTGTTTGAACCCCTCACATCGGTGGACGTCATCTTTGCTAGCCAGTGTACGGTTTGGGATCATCTTGTAGCAGAGGCCTGTTTTGTCACAGTTGTACACTGTTCTTCCACGTAGCCACCTTCTTCTAAGAGAGTTTTTAGTTGAGCCGGGTATTCGCTGGCGGCGGCACTGTCGGCTGAGCGAATTTCTCCTGACACTAACACTTGAAAAATCCCATGACGGCGTTTAAACCGGTCTAGCCATCCATTGCTAGCTTTGAACTGTGAGGTTTCTCCGTTGATCTGCTTGTCAAACTTCTCGGCTTGAGCTTTGAGAATAGGACCGGAAATTGGAAGGCCTTCTGAGCGAGCTTGAACGAACCACTCGTACAGGGAGTGATCGAGGCTGACATCTTTCGCTGTCTTCAGGCGTTTGGCTTTTAGTCCTGCTTCTTCTTCAACTTTGCAAAGCGACGCACGTAACTTTTCTTCTTGAGATTTCCAGCCACGAAGTGTTGATTCCGGTATCCCGAGGTCTCGTACACGTTGAGTTTGACTTTTAGTCTTGATCGCGTCAAGTGTGTGAAGCTTATCTTTCACAGAAAAAGATTTTGTTTTTCTAGCAGTTTGTTCCATTTCCAGAAAGAGCAAAAAAAAAAAAAATGGTCCAATGACTCATCGCGTTATATCCAAATTCGCGTTAAATCGGGGTTTCACTGTATATATGGACCTCCGCATATAGTCTGGAACCAAGAGCTTTTAAATGAGAATGTCTGGAATGTCTGGAAATGTTTGGAAATGTCTGGAACCAAGAGCATTATAAATGCTGTGGTTGTGACATTTACCTTTACCACATTCAGACACAAATGCGCAACTTGTATTTATATAGGGACAGATAACCCGGTTACCTTTCCTCCAACCTTACCATATCCTTATCTTACCTTATCTGCTCACCCACTCCAACTCTTTGTCCTCCACTCCCCCTTTCTTCTTAAAGTCCTCAACACCACCTCCCTCCCCCAAGGCCTCAGCCATCCTTTCTCAACCTTGCCCCTTCTCTGCCCCCATTCTACCACTCCTCAGGGTAGTGTTTTGAGAGCAACAGTGTTTGTGATCTACATCACTGTTTGTGTTCTTCATCTATCTTCATCACTTTAAAATCCAGTGTGTCACTTTACTGATTACTCCAGCTGAGATTGTTGTTTCAAGCTCTTTCCTCTGTGGCTTCATATCTGCTGCCCACTGTCACTTCATGTATCTCCCATTTCCTTGTGTGAGCTTTCCTCCTACACAGGCCGAGAGCCTATCCCAATTTCACCTGTTATCCCCTTGTGTTATGGTGCATGCATTTATGTCCTCCTGCTTTTTCGTTGTCACACTTTGTATGTTGACCATTTAGTTACCTACTGTTCCACTCTTCCATGAGCATTGGACTTTTCATACCTTAGCATTTGACGCCAAAGGACTCATGATCCTCAGAATAGAAGGAGAGCAAACATAGATTCAGAAAAATCAGAGTGAGGCTTGGGCTTACCTTTGGGGCAAATATGGCAGCAAAGGCCAGGAGGCAACTCAGGATTAGGACAAGATGAAGGGGCACAATGTTCTATCTCACAAGAAACATTGCCATCCTAAAAGGGAAGAGAAAGATGCATAGGGGCTTAGCAGAGGCAGAAATATGAACAAGTAGAATTAAAGGGGACGAGACAGTGATTGGGCCCAACTTGCTTTTACTGTCACCATTGTAGAGTTATTGTATCGCTTACACAAGTAACGCGTGATTTGTGATGACATCTGCAGAAAGTCTCACCAGCTGTCTTGAAGGCTTTTGATAAACAACATATTCATAGACAGGGTAAATTAAGATCCATAAGATGATGTGTGATTTCTGGCATATAGGGATGCTAGATTACTATGCGTCTAGATGGTGCTGTGCGAGGTATTTTACCATATTTCCCGACAACAAACAAACTTAGGTCTTTCCATTACCAAGGCCTTCAAGGTTATTGGAACTTCTGCGATTAAGCTGAGTCTATGGGCCTACCACTTTTTCATCACAGAGTGGTCGGTGGTCTCTCTTTCTTCTACCACCTCCTTTCTAGTTTTGCATCGTCTGCTCTTTCCGGGCTTTAACCCCACCAGATTTGTGCACGGGGCATGCTGTCCATCAGCAAGCCCGTTCTGGTGAAACCCCCAAAATCCAGAATCACTACTCACCTCCACTCATTTGTTCCTCTTTTTTTTCCCCCCACCAGTGGAACCAACTTCCACATCCTCTTCAATCTCACAGCAGGGATCATCTCTCATCCAAAACTACGATCTTCTCTACCCCCGTTAACCACTGCCAGCTCCTATCATCAAGCCTACCTCCTTTCAAATTTACAGTTTTTCCCACCTAAGGGTTTGTTCATGCACCCTTCTTGTTCACCCAATGTGTCTCCCTCTACACCTCATTTTGATCTGTTATGTCCTGATCCGTTCTATGTTCTAGTTCTTCCATTAGCCTTGCTTGACCTTGTACACAAAAAACATTACAAAAGCAAATGTCAATATAAGTGTCACGAGCAGATATATTTTCCGATCATAAAGAAGCTAAATCAGAGTAGCAAGGTAAGCCGATTCAAGAGGAAGACAAAAACACCCATGAATCTCATGTCCTTGGTTCCTTCCTCATCCCTCCATTGGTGGAAATAACCTTTTCAGGCCATGCAGCCTGTGTCTGCTGGAAGCACCATTGCTTAGAGTGGGGCTGTACCAGAAAGGGCCTTTGAAAAAAAAAAAGTTGTCCTGCTTGGCATTCCCATTTGAGCACCTACCTCATATGATAGTGGAATCGCAAAAGGTTCCATTCCCATACAGGTACCATGTCCCTAAAGCTCTCCATAATTCATGTCCAAGTACATTAATGCCACTTAATGTCCCACATGTAACATATGCACTAGCTCCTCCAAGAGTCTAAGAAAAAGGTTAAAATAATCAAACGGCTGATGTGCATCTCGTCACTCACATTCACAAACTATTACATGGACAGGTGCTTATGCTCCTTACCTTCCTTACAAAAATAATCAATCATTCCTCATTGGATCTGATAGAACTAAGATGTAAATTTCACCAGATATTGTGAGAATGTTTGCTGAGGGTCCTAGGTGAGACACCTTAAGGAAGCTCATGAAACAGCTGAGAACCTACCAGGCAGACGCAATGTGTACAAGGGTCTTGATTGAATGTCTCTCCATTTTCATAAACATGACCCTCATATTTGCAGTCTGGAAATAAAGGAAGTCAAAGTTATAACAACAAAAAAACATGATAGATTAAAAATAAATATTCTGTGTGTCTTTGTGTTGATGTCACCAAATTAAATTCTAAATGAAAAATGATGACGTCACTAAATTAAATTCTAAATAATATTGTGCCAGTTTGTGGGTGTGGCCTCGACATCACCCGCTCCCGCCCTAACCCAACGGATATATATCTCCCATCCTCTCCATCACGCACCTCCCAACCCAAAACAGCAAGAATTATGTGAGAACTGCGCTGACCCGTCGAGATCACTCCCCTCTGAGGTGAGCTCCTTAGCCTGTTCTTCCCAACGAAGATAAAACTCCAACCCTTCCCCCTCTATATTTGGCCATTTTGTCTTCACTTATCCAGACTGTTTCATCCATTCGACAAAGCCTCCCGTCTGCAGACAATGGCTCCGATGCACCACTAATGTGCACTCGTGAAAGACTTGCCCCAGCCGGTGGCCCGCGAAGGTTGGGTTACCATATTTGAAATTTCAAAAAAGAGGCCACTCCAGAGTGTACGTGTATGGTTCGTGTGTGTGTGTGCGTGTGAACAGGTGTGTGTTCATGAGGGACTTGCCCTGGCCAGTTCTTGCGAGACTTGGACTGAGGTCTTCCCTCCGGTAAACACGACGGAAACATGGAATTAATGGTTGTGGACGTTGGAGAACGGGAGGAGTCTCCTTTGGCATTCTCTGGGGGGGACTTTGTTCGAATATTTTCTGTGAGAGTCCCGCCCCTCTCCAAGTCTCCACAGCTTACTATGTCGCTCTGGCCTGCAGTACTCTCGGCAAATGGACAGTGATAATGCCCATTGCAAATGGCCAGTGCCAACATTGCTTCATGTGATATCCCACCATTCAAAAGGTAAACAATGTTTTGTGGGATGCTTCACGTGATATCCCACCGTTCACACTAAGCATTGCTTCGTGGCATGCTTCAAGTGATATTCCGCTGCTCACACGGTAAACATTGCTTCGCGGAATGCTTTGCGGGATATCCCAACAGACGGTAAACATTGCTTCGCAGAATGCTTTGCGGGA
This sequence comes from Myxine glutinosa, assembly GCF_964187855.1. Lineage (NCBI taxonomy): Eukaryota > Metazoa > Chordata > Myxini > Myxiniformes > Myxinidae > Myxine > Myxine glutinosa. Next base: position 47,228 of record NW_027617200.1, on the reverse strand, counting down.
TATCCCAACAAACGGTAAACATTGCTTTACGGGATGCTTCACGGGATATCCCAACAGACGGTAAACATTGCTTCGCAGGATATCCCATCATTCACACTTTGAATATCTTCGCGGGATATTCCACCAGCTGCATAACACGACATCACCACAAGTTACTGTACAGAATGAAAACACTCCATCGTACAGTGCATTCAGAAAGTATTCAGACCCCTTCACTTTTTTCACATTTTATGTTGCAGCCTCATGCTGAAATCGTTTAAATTCATTTTTTCCCTCATCAATCTACACTCAATACCCCACAATGACAAAGAGAAAAGAGGATTTTAGAAAGTTTTGCAAATTTATTAAAAAGAAAAAACTGAAATATCACATTTACATAAGTATTCAGATCCTTTGCTATGACACTTGAAATTTAGCTCAGGTGCCTCCCATTTCTCTTGATCATCTTTGAGATGTTTATGCACCTTGATTTGAGTCCACCTGTGGTAAATTCAATTGATTGGACATGATTTGGAAAGGCACACACCTGTCTATATAAGGTCTCACAGCTGACAATGCATATCAGAGCAAAAACCAAGCCATGAGGTCGAAGGAACTGCCTGCAGAGCTCAGAGACAGGATTGTGTCGAGGCACAGATCTGGGGAAGCCTACAAAAAAATTACTGCTGCATTGAAGGTTCCCAAGAGCACAGTGGCCTCTAGAATTCTTAAATGGAAGAAGTTTGGAACAACCAGGACTCTTCTGAGAGCTGGCCGCCCGGCCAAATTGAGCAATCGGGGAAGAAGGGCCTTGGTAAGAGAGGTGACCAAGAACCCGATGGTCACTCTGGATGAGCTCCAGAGATCCTGTGTGGAGATGGGAGAAACTTCCAGAAAGACAACCATCACTGCAACACTTCACCGATCTGGGCTTTATGGCAGAGTGGCCAGACGGAAGCCTCTCCTCAGTGAAAGACACATGAAAGCCCGCTTGGAATTTGCAAAAAAGCACCTAAAGGACTCTCAGACTGTGAGATACAAGATTATGTGGGCTTTCATGTGTCTTTTTATTATGTCATACATGTGCTGAGTTTTTAAAAATTTTATTTGATATTTTTTCAACCTTATAAAATTGCTTATGAAATAGAGTATCACAAACACTACAAACACTTTTGTGCAAAATAATTGTTTGTATTATGATCGGTGTTTATCATGACAACACAGCAACTCAGGTACAGTGATTATCCTCAGCTAAAACAAGCCCGTTCCTGTGTAACGACGCGTGGTGAGGCGAGCGTGGTGAGGCGAGTGTGGTGAGGCGAGCATAGTGAGCCGAGCCAAGCTGATATATATATATATATATATATATATATATATATATATATATATATATATATATATATATATATATATATATACAGTCACATGAAAAAGTAAGTACACCCCATGTAAAGTTTTGACTTTTTCAACATATTTCAACATACAGCTATTTGATCTTCATTTCAACAATATTGATAGATAAAGGTGATATAATATAACAAATATCATGAAACATTTACATTTTGTAGTCCATTGTATAATTTAAATAAACATAAATGCAAATTTCGCATGTGGAAAAAGTAAGTACACCCTTGGCTCTAATAGATGGTATTGCCCCCTTTGGCAGAAACAACCTCAAGTAGGCGTTTCTTATAACTGTCTACCAGTCTTTGGCATAGACTGGGAGAAATTTTTGCCCACTCCTCCATGCAGAATTCTTTCAGCTGTGCGATGTTTGAGAGGTTTCTTGCATGCACAGCTTGTTTCAAATCCCCCCACAACATCTCGATGGGATTTCGATCCAGGCTTTGACTTGGCCATTCCAGAACCCTCCATTTCTTTATTTTCAGCCATTCCTTGGTGGATTTACTGGTATGTTTAGGGTCATTGTCATGTTGCAAGGTGCACCTTTGGTTGAGCTTCAACTTTCCGACAGATGGCCTCACATTATCCTCAAGCACCCTCTGATATAATGAAGAATTCATAGTGGATTCTATGATGGTGAGCTGCCCAGGCCCTGATGCAGCAAAGCTGCCCCAAACCATAATATTTCCACCACCATGCTTTACAGTTGGTATCAAGTTCCTGTGGTGAAATGCTGTCTTTGGTTTTCGCCAAACATGTCTTCTGGTACTGTGGCCAAATAGCTCTACCTTTGACTCATCTGTCCAGAGCACATTGTTCCAGAAATGCTGGTCTTTGCCTCGGTGTTCATTGGCAAACTTTAGTCTTGCCCTGATGTTCTTTCTGGACAGCAAAGGTTTCCTCCTGGCACACCTCCCACGTAGATCAAATTTGTGCAGCCTCTTTCTAATGGTAGACTCGTGCACTTTTACATCAACAGTGGCAAGAGCTACCTCTAGGTCCCGTGATGACATTCTGGGGTTCTTAGAGACTTCTTTCAGCATCTTGCGGTCTGCTCTCGGGCTGAACCTGCTGGGCCGGCCTGGCCTGAACAAGTTGGCAGTTGTTTGGAATCTTCTCCACTTGTAGATGATCTTCCGGACAGTCGAATGATTGATTTCAAATTGTTTGGAGATCTTTTTAAATCCCTTCCCAGACTCGTAGGCATCTATAACCTTCTTTCTGAAGGCCTCAGAGAGCTCTTTTGATCTAGGCATGGTGACGCCGCACACTTCAACAACAAAGAGCAAAGCAAACTAAATCGGGAGATCTCGCGAGATCTTGGAGACGGCGGCAGGGATTTTCGAAGCTCCACACGGTCTCCACGTTTTTCGAAGTTAAGTCTGTTCACAATTGTATTTTGTCGAAACTGTATTTATCTTTCGGTGTGTGAAGTTATTGTGTGCAACTTTGGTTGTTTCTCGGTGTTTATCTTTCATAAATTGATCGTCTGTTTGCCGTGTCGCGAGCAAGGCCTTGTACAGTGTGCACTGTACAACCTTGAGGCTTTGTTTTTCTCTCAGTGGTCCGTCGTTTGTGATCCAATAACTTTCGTTCTCTGTATTCCCAGTCTTTTCACCCATAGCCTACTTCCTTGTGTAAATCTCAACTCAAAAAAAAAAAAAAAAAAAACCATTTCCTTCTCTGTTCTCATTCGTTTATTCATTCTTATTCGTTCGTTCGTTCTTCGACCACGTGTTTCTCCCCCATTTCCCCAGATAGTTTTCACTCATTAACCTTCAATGTTTACACTTTCCCCTCAAGTTATGTATTCCGTCATATTTTATAACACCTTTTTCTTCTTCTTCTTTAAAAGGCTGCTTTCGACTTGCTCACCAAATCAATTCATCCCAAAAAAAATATCCATCTCCTATAGTGCCTTTGTTCTACATTCCCTAAACTCTCCTGCACTCCATCCTCCATCCAGCGTCCTTAAACGTATTTTTAACTCGAAGGTCACAAGAAACTCATTTTGCAATAAATGTTCGTTTCCCATAAATCGTACACTTTCAAAAATCCAATCTCACCCCTCCCCTCCAAATCTTCCCCATAACCCCTCCCCTCCAAATCTTCCCCATCACCCCTCCCCTCCAAATCTTCCCCATCACCCATCCCTTTCAAATCTCCCCCCTTGCCCCCTCCCTCCTAAACTACCCCCTCACCCCTCCCCGCCAAGACGCCCCCTCGCCCCTCCCCTCCTAGAATCCTGCCTCACCCCTCCCCTCCAAATCTCCCCCATATCCCATCCCTTTCAAATCCCTCCCCTTGTCCCTTCCCTCCCAAACTCCCCCCTCACCCCTCCCCTTCAAATCTCCCCACCCTCATTGCTTCTCAATTTCCCCCCGCTCACTCCCCCTCCTCAAAGCGTCCTCCCCGCTTCTTCCCCCTTCAAACTCTCACCTCCATCTCCCCCAACCTTCTGCCTCGCTCTTCCCCCTCCTCAAATAACACCTCATTGTGGCTCACCCAATCACCATCAAACCTTTTGTCCGCCCCATCCTTCCCTTTCTCCGAGCTATTCTGAAATCTCTGACACACCTTCAACAGCTCTCCCTACCTCTTCCACATCTTACCCTACCCCTCCTCCCCCCTGTTCTGTATCTGATGCTCCCCCTTCCCCTTCATTAACGGTATGGACCTCAAACATCCGGGGCCTTCGTTCAAACTTAACCGATCTCTCCATACAGGTTGCTTCTGTCAAACCAGACGTGATCTGCTTAACAGAAACTTTCCTCCTTTATGATGTCTGATTCCATAGTATCTCTCCCGGGCTACTCCCTCCTCCGGTATGATAGACCTGAGCCTCGTCCTGGAGGCGGGGTTGCTATCTTTATCAAAAACTCTCTTCCTCACTCGCCCTGCATTGCACTCTCTCCACCTCACCCCCAGGAATACCTCTGGCTACGGCTTCCCCTTCGCTCCCACCTCTTGTTCATATGTGTGTTGTACCGTCCACCAAACAGTGATGACTCCATCTACATCTCGCTGTCTGATGATATGGACCAACTTCTATCTACTCATCCCAACTCTCTCTTCCTCATATGTGGTGATTTCAACTGTCATCATGCCAGTTGGCTGGGTGTGGGTACCTCTCTCACCAGCCATGGCTCCTCAGCAAAGGACTTCTGCGACTCACTGGGACTGACACAATCTGTCAATTTCCCGACCCGGATCTCAGTCAACGGAACATCTTCTCTTCTGGACTTGGTTATGACTAACTTCCCTGAAAATGTCTGCTGCTCTTCTTCTGCTCCGATCGGAACATCTGATCATGTCCTTGTTAAAGTGGACATCTCTCTGACCATCCTCAGGGAGCCTGCTCAGCGTCGACGAGTCTGGCATTTCACTCAGGCCAACTGGCACGGTCTTCAAGCAGCCATCAATCATCTGGACTGGTCTCCCATCTCTACCACCTCTGACATCAACTCATCCTGGGAATTCTTCCAAAGTAAATTGCTCTCTCTCATGCACAGATTTATCCCATCTCGTCTTCAGTTGTCATACCCTTCCTCCCGTCCATGGTACACGGAATCTTGTGGTGAGGCTGTTGCCCAGAAACAACTTGCCTTCGTCTCCTGGAAAGCAAATCCAACGGAAGGAAATCTCATTTCCTTTCACAAAGCCCGAAACAAGTGTGTGTCCACCCTCAGGAGAGCCAGGAAACAATATCTCTCCGTTCTCAAGACCGAACTCTCTTATCTGTCTCCCTCTTCCAAATCCTGGTGGCGTCTGGTCAAATCCGTTTCTGGTGTTTGTTCCCCCTCCATCCCCTCCCTTACCTCAAACGGCTACACAGCTGACTCCGCACGTGAAAAAGCTGAATGCCTCAACTCTGTGTTTGCCTCTAAATCTTGTGTCCCAAACCCATCCCTCTCTGTACCCACCATACCCAGTCGTACCCTGCTGCTCCTGGACTCCGTGTCCTTTCCTCCTGACAAGGTGGAAAAGTTTCTGTCAACCCTCGACTCTGATTCTGCAACTGGAACCGACGGCATCAGCCCACGGGTCCTAAAATCCTGCTCTGCTGCTCTATCTCACCCTCTCTCTGTTCTCTTCACCCTCTCTTTTGCTCAAGGTCAACTGCCATCTGCTTGGAAATCAGCCAACATCACCGCTTTGCACAAAAAAGGTGCAAAAACAGATCCTAGCAACTACAGACCAATCAGCCTTCTCCCAATTATCAGCAAAGTCATGGAATCCATCATTGCTTCTGATATGAAATCTTTCCTCTTCTCCAATGGCTTGATCTCTGATCATCAATTTGGTTTCAGACCAGGTCACTCTACTCTGGACATGCTGCTTCTGCTGTCTCAACAATGGATGGAGGTCCTCAATGCCAAACAGGAAATTAGAGCTGTCTCCCTCGACATATCACGTGCCTTCGACACGGTCTGGCACCCCGCTCTGCTCACCAAACTCTCCTCCTTTGGTATCCATGGAAATCTCCACGCATGGCTGGCGGACTTCCTCTCCAGTCGTCGTCAACGTGTGGCCCTGAATGGGTTTCTCTCATCTCCTCTTTCTGTTCAGGCTGGAGTTCCCCAAGGCAGTGTTCTGGGCCCCGTGCTTTTTCTGGTCTTCATCAATGATCTCTCTGACTCTCTCGAAAATCCTCTCTATCTCTTTGCTGATGACTCCACTCTCTGCCGCTCCATTCCTCTTCCCTCAGATCGGCAGTCTGCTGCCTCCTCACTCTCTGAAGACCTGGACAAAATCACAGACTGGTCAAACAAGTGGAACATGTCTTTCAATCCTGACAAATCTCACACTCTTACTATGTCTCTCCGAAAAGATCGACTGGACAACCCTCCCATCTACTTTCTCAACAATCCTCTCCAAGAAGTTCTGTCGCTCAAGATTTTGGGTCTCACTATCTGCCATGATCTTTCTTGGGAAAACCACATTTCCAAGCTGGCCTCCAAAGCCAGTCGCCGACTGGGCATCCTCCGTCGTGCGAAGTCCTTCCTCGGCACACCTGAGCTCCTCACCACATACAAGGCTTTCATCCGCAGCTCAATGGAATACTGTTCTCCCCTATGGGCCGGTGCTCCTGCCTCACACCTAGCTCGGCTTCACGCTGTTGAAACCAAAGCTTTCAGAATTATTGGAATCTCCCGCGATGAAGCTATCTCTGAGGGCCTTTCACTCACTCACCGCAGGCAGGTAGGTGGTCTTTCTGTCTTCTACCGACTCCTCTCCGGCCTTGCACCCCCAGCTCTCTCTGTGCTCTGTCCCCCAAATATTCCTACAGGTCGCACAAGATCTGCCAGCAACCCTCTGATGGTTAAACTGCCGAAATCTCGGCTCTCCGCTCACCTTCACTCTTTCATTCCTCTTTTCTCCCGCCTCTGGAACAAACTCCCTCACTCCCTTCAATCCCACTCCTCCCTCCAGGTCTTTAAAACAGCTGTTCACCACCATCTCTTATCTTCCCCCATCCAAAACCTTGATCTTTTCTACCCCCGCTAATTCAGCCCAGATCCACCTTGTTTGAAATTCCAACTTCTTTCCTGGAAGTCCTGGCAGTGTCCATATGTTTTATACCTCTCCCACTGCCCCCTTCCCACGCCCCCCCCCCCCAAAGCCCTCGCCCTCTCTCAGATATCTCGATGTCTCCATGTCCCTCGGTCCCTGCTCTCAAATGTTGTGTTTGTGTCCTTCCCCCTCTCTCCCCATCTTGTCTACCGCTCCCTATGTTATATGTTTTATGTGTCGGTTTGTCTTTCTGTGTGATTAATGTTCGCTCTTTCACGAGCCTCGATATTGTATACAAAAAAAAAAAAAAAAAAAAAAAAAAAAATGTCTGAGCTTAAAATAAGACAGGTTCCTCCAAGATCCTCTCCAATGATGTTCTAATCATTTGCACCTGAGCTGGTGCACCTGATTCTAATTTTAGGTATTTGAAGTAGTGATAAATGTAGGCCGTAGGGGTGTACTTACTTTTTCCACATGCGAAATTTGCATTTATGTTTATTTAAATTATACAATGGACTACAAAATGTAAATGAATGAAATGAATGAATGATTGTTTTAAGGCCATTTTCCCTGCTAGAGCGGGGGTTAGCCTTGCGGGCCCCATGACAATCATGGTTCCCTGTTTGAGGCAATGTTTTATGGCCAGATGCCCTTCCTGACGCCAACCCTTGGTCGCCTCTTACGATGCGCAGGGATACGGTGTACCTATTCTAAATCGGGGTACACACCGTGATCATTCATCCCAGCAAGGTGGTACTCAATTTGCCGACCTCGGAAGGATGACAGGCTGAGTGAACCCCCCTCGCGTTAATTCAGCGATCGACCGGGATTCAAACCCAGGATCCTAGGATCCCAAGCCGGCACTCTAACCGCTAAGCCAACACCAGGCTATATACTACAAAATGTAAATGTTTCATGATATTTGTTATATTATATCACCTTTATCTATCAATATTGTTGAAATGAAGATCAAATAGCTGTGTTGAAATATGTTGAAAAAGTCAAAACTTTACATGGGGTGTACTTACCTTTTCACATGACTGTATATATGTGTGTATATATATATATATATATACTGAAACGCAAAAGAAACTTACCACCTTTGAAACCTTTAAATATCAACAATAACACTGCGTGTAGTAAATGTGTGAACTTATTTGTGGACAATAGTGTCCTCACTGTCAGACAAAACGGTCATGGATGGTCACTTGAACCTTCAATGGTCACTTCATAGCACAGCTGTTGAACAGCCGTTTTGACTGTCAGTGATTAGCCAAGGGGTACGGGATGATTTTAATGAGCTGCACGTGATGTCTTGATATTGGCTTTAAAAAGGCCAGTGCAAAATGGGCATTTTGACCGAAACATTTGACCATTTTGACCAACTTCAAAAAGACCGAAAACGCAAAAGAAACTTACCACCTTTGAAACCTTTAAATATCAACAATAACACTGCGTGTAGTAAATGTGTGAACTTATTTGTGGACAATAGTGTCCTCACTGTCAGACAAAACGGTCACGGATGGTCACTTGAACCTTCAATGGTCACTTCATAGCACAGCTATTGAACAGCCGTTTTGACTGTCAGTGATTAGCCAAGGGGTACGGGATGATTTTAATGAGCTGCACGTGATGTCTTGATATTGGCTTTAAAAAGGCCAGTGCAAAATGGGCATTTCAATCAACATGCCACGATTGTCAAGGGATCAACGGCAGCGTGCCCTGGGCATGCTGCAAGGCGGACTGAGCTACCGTGAGGTGGCACGTCGCCTTGGCTGTTCACACCAGACGATATCGGCCCTGGTGGTCAGAGACACCCTCCACAACTCTGCAGATGACAGACCTCGATCAGGGAGGCCAAGAGTCACCACTGCAAGGCAAGACAGGCAGATGGTCCGAAGTCAAAATCGATTCCGTCCAGCATCCCGCACTGCGGCAGAAACTCCGGGGCGTGCAAACCCACGGATCTCCAATGATACTGCACGAAGACGACTGCATGACTATGGTCTGACTGCCAGAAGACCATACAGAGGCCCCGTGATAACGGCTGCCCATTGCCGCAACCGACAGAGATGGTGCCAGCAGCATCACCGGTGGACCTTGGCGCAGTGGAACGAGGTCGCTTTCAGCGATGAGTCAAGGTTCTGTGTGGACAGTCCTGATGGGCGTGAGCGTGTCTGGAGAAGAACTGGCGAGCGATATGCCGATTGTTGCGTGCGTCAAGCCAACAGGTGGGGTGGCCCAAGTGTGATGGTGTGGGCCGCCATATCAGGCCGGTACAGGACGCCACTGGTGGTTGTGGATGGGAATCTTAACGCCCAGCGGTATGTGGATAACATCCTGCGACCTCATCTGCTGCCATTCCTGCTAGACCACCCAGAACTGAGAACCTTTCAGCATGACAACGCTCGTCCCCATGCTGCTCGCTTTACCACTGCATTTCTCCAAGGCGAGAACATTAACACCATGCAGTGGCCTGCGCTCTCCCCTGACCTGAATCACATAGAGCACCTGTGGGATGAGCTTGGGAGACGCGTAGTTGGCAGGGCCAGGACACGGGCAGAGCTGCTTCAGACATTGAGGACTGAGTGGGACAGAATCCAGCAGCAATCCATTCCAAAGACTGGTAGGCAGTATACGCCGACGATGCACTGCCTGTATCCAAAACAATGGTGGCCACACACGCTATTGAAAGGGGACTGACATTGCACCCTGTGCTGTTCTGTACTGTAGAACAAACTGATGAGATGGTGTATCTTGGTCAAAAACTTGACATGTCATCAATAAAATGCCAATGTTTCAATAAGCAATTGTTGGTTTGTTTTATTTTGAACTGTTACAATTTTGTTACATTTCAAACAAGTGATAAGTTTCTTTTGCGTTTTCGGTCTTTTTGAAGTTGGTCAAAATGGTCAAATTATTTGGTCAAAATGCCCATTTTGCACTGGCCTTTTTTAAGCCAATATCAAGACATCACGTGCGGCTCATTAAAATCATCCCGTACCCCTTGGCTAATCACTGACAGTCAAAACGGCTGTTCAACAGCTGTGCTATGAAGTGACCATTGAAGGTTCAAGTGACCATCCGTGACCGTTTTGTCTGACAGTGAGGACACTATTGTCCACAAATAAGTTCACACATTTACTACACGCAGTGTTATTGTTGATATTTAAAGGTTTCAAAGGTGGTAAGTTTCTTTTGTGTTTTCGGTCTTTTTGAAGTTGGTCAAAATGGTCAAATTTTTCGGTCAAAATGCCCATTTTGCACTGGCCTTTTTAAAGCCAATATCAAGACATCACGTGTAGCTCATTAAAATCATCCCATACCCTTTGGCTAATCACTGACAGTCAAAACGGCTGTTCAACAGCTGTGCTATGAAGTGACCATTGAAGGTTCAAGTGACCATCCATGACCGTTTTGTCTGACAGTGAGGACACTATTGTCCACAAATAAGTTCACACATTTACTACACGCAGTGTTATTGTTGATATTTAAAGGTTTCAAAGGTGGTAAGTTTCTTTTGCGTTTCAGTATATATATATATATATATATATATATATATATATATATATATATATATATATATATATATACACAAAGAATTAAGTTAAGCACCCCTACACAAAGAATTAAGTTAAGCACCCCCTAATATATATTCTTTGTGTATATGTATACATTGGCAAATTGCGAAGATGGTCCCTCCAATAGCCAATCTGGATGAATTGGAACGTGCATTACATCGGGAATGGAACAACCTGCCACAGCAACGCATACGACGGCTTACAGGGTCTATGAGACGTAGGGTTGAGTCAGTGATCCGATCACGTGGGTCCTACACACGTTATTGACGCAAAGATCGCTAGAGGTCTTCTCAGAACAATGACTGTACGTTAGAAAACATAAACGTCATCCACACTGTCCGTGATGGACCTATAGCTCCATACTTAAATTGAGGTGAAAATATGCCTAAAATTCCCAAAAAATTTCACCTTAAATTATTCAGAATAAAATATTGAAAACGGCATGATTGTTATGTTTTTATGTGACCATAATATCACTTCTCCAGAAAATATAGCAATATCATGGGTATATTACACTGTTTTGACGACAACAAACTTGTAATGTGCGAGGTTGTAAAAAAACGGGGGGGGGGGGGGTGCTTAACTTAATTCTTTGTGTATATATATATATGTATATATATATATATATATATATATATATATATATATATATATATATATATATATATACATATATATATATATATATATATATATTGTTACAGACGCGGTTTTGGATGTTAGTTTACCGAGCGGTTTGGTATGACCGCGTCTGCACAGTTTACCCGATTCCACTCGAACGTTGGCCAAATCGCGCTATGCTAAATCAATTAAGGAAAGGACACAACGGCTGGGTTAGATGACACGACACCAGGGGTACAGTTCTCAAGACCTCCGGAGGAGGTTATAATATTTGTATGCGGAACGTTTAGATTACAAGGACAAGAGGGACAGCATAGGAAGGTAGGCACTTAGACACACTTATCTTATTCCCGACAGACCACAGATAAACGGGACAAGACTGACTCACACAGGGATTGATGGCAAGGAAGGGCAGGTAGTCGATGGATAGCACAAGGTGCACCTTGGCTCAGGGACAGGATAAAGCGCGGTCCAAAAGATGCAGGGAGGTATCGTCGCGCTGGAGGTGGCGTCTGGTTCTCTTCAAGCTGGGGGCGCATCTGACGTCACGTCCGGTAAGTGGCTGCGTATATCCAGCGGGGAGTGACACGCCCTCGGCTCGTTAGCTCCACCCCCCTGGGGCCGGTCCGCCGCTTCCATTGGGTGCGGGGGTTACCGGGCTCCGCCCTTGACGAGGAGCTGAAAGGGAGCCCCTATTTGGTAACCCCGTCGAGCACATGGGCAATGGCGGCTAACCAAGCCGGAGTGAGGACGCCCACCCCCCGCACCGCCGCCGCGCCGCCCCCGCTGTGGTTGTAGTTGTTGTTGTTGTTGTTGTTGTATGAGATGATGGGAGGATGCGGAGATGAGGTTGTGGGGAGGTATTGGGAGGTCCTGAACTCACTACTGGTGCCATACAATCACATTCTGGTGCAACGAAGAGTCAGAATTAATGGAAACGAGTCCTTAACTGACATAGCCTAAGAATAACTAGCAAGATGTCCTATAGTTGTCTACGTGAGATGCGGTGAACCTGGGCACGACATTTAATGGGGGAAAAAGGGGAAGGTCGGTTCTACAGAGTGTTGTTTACAGACAATGGGATTAGGGAATGGGGGATTGGGGATAGTTGGGGAATATTGGGGAAATAGGGGAATATTTACAAGCGGATATGGATGGAGGCCAAATCCCATATCCGCAACATTGCACCCTTCTCTACCTCGGGGCGTCCCGACCCGATAAATTTTTACCTACTTTAGTGTGGCACTCAGATGTAGTTCCCTCTACTATTAACTCAAGACAGTTTTACAGATGTTCACAAATGAGTAAATATGTCCCCCTGCGACGTTGCACCCTTCTCCTCACAGAAACACACCCACAGGATAACCGAATCGCGGAAAGAATTCTCAAACTAAACATACAGCCGGTAGGGAGCATTCTTTACAATTGACGCTACTTTATTTACAAGACTAACCCAGGACCTGTGATTGTTCTTTCTGGGGGGGAGACAGTCTGCTCTGCATCAATGCACCATTAAAGCACCCAAAAACGCACCAAAGCACCCTCAAGCACCAATCGGTGCAGTCACCATTGTTCATGAAAATAAAAACAACAACCCCTAACCCTGCAGGTGTCTCTTGCTCTTCGGCTCCCTCTGCTGGTTATTATTATTGTCTTCCAGTTGTTGTCTTTCTTTCATTTTCTTACTGGTGGCCTATTTGCAATAAAGTGTGCCCCATGTGTCCTTTTTATTTTCTTTATTTATGGCCCACAGGGCCGACTACGTGTGGTTCACCTGTGGGGCATCGGTGCCCTGTGGCCAAGGTCCGCCAGCAAGATTTCGGGCCCTCATGGCCGGTTCCAGCAGAGGGGCCATGCCCCAACCCATGGGGTCCATCAGTGGTGCTCGGCCACAGGCATGTGGTCCATAATGTGGTGCATCGATGCAGACAGCTGGTTCTGAGAGTGCCGGGCGCACAATGGCCGACTCACGCACGCTCCCCTCGGCACCCAATGGCGCACAGGTCATGTGGGAGACAAAAGGGGAAAGACAATGAGCGAGGGGTAAGGTCACAAGGGTACACATCAATAAGGCAATGCAAGGCGAAATGCGTACGGAGGGCGAAGTGAGAAAGCTCGTCCCTACCGTACGTCACCCCCCTGTCACCTACCCTACCCTTGCCCTTACCCCATATGTACAAAAATCTACACATTTACAAATTCGTCACTACTGTCACGTCTTCCCCATATTTCCCCTATACCAAATTCGTCTCCACAATCCCTCTATCCAAAATTTGCCATCACCAAATTCATCATCAATCCTCATAAGGAGGAAGAGATGGAACAACAAAACACAATGTCACACCCACGTCATGATGCGTCTCACATTCCAAACATCTGCACAATAAAATAACAAAACATGGCATGGTGTGGAGGTACGTCATCTCAGGTGAGTGCATGTAGATGGTGCGAGGAGACTTCAATCCTAACTATCCTCTAAATGACATTAACACACTTTACACTACCCGGGGTCTTTCCCTGCCAATCCATTGGCCAACTTACTCTATGGGTTCTAAAAACCAATTCCCATTGCCCAAACTGTGGTGCTTTTCAATTTGGGGTCTCACTCCCCCGATTCATCTCCCGGTGCCCTCGCACAATTTCTGGGCCGTGACGTGTAGCTCTCCCAGCAGGTCTGCCCACCTGCACACCTCCACCACTGCAGTTGCCTCCGAGCTTACCTGCTCCTTACCCTAACCTAACTACCTGGGGAAGGCCCTCTGGCGCTCTCCCCACTCGGTGCCCTCTCTGGCACTGGGCTACCCGGGTCCGTCCTCCGGATCCTCGGGCCCCACTGACACTAACGGCTCCCAGAGCCCACCTGCGGCCTCACCTGGCCGACATCCTCACAGTGGTGGAGTGCCCAACCAACTACACACACTAACAGGCTACACGCCCAGCCATTTCCACAACACTAATGCACCCATCCGCAATACCATTCTGCCACCCGCACCACAGATGCCAATATCCAACCACAATTTACCTATACCCTCTACCTAACACTTACACTACCCGCCCCGGGTATTCGTGATGGGGGTCCACTCTTCCCCCATCCACACCTTCGCACCATGCACACCACTCCGTACCGCTTACTCCAACTCTCTCCACACCACTCATTCCAATACTCCATATATTCCACACACCTGCACTTGCACACCTGTGCTCTCACACCTGGTGCCACCTGCACCCTTCTTTCCCCAAGCGCATTCGCGCTGATCCACAACACTCACTACTCACACACTGCTCCACACACCTGTCCAGTTGCACACCTGTGCAATCACACCTGTTCAATTCTCAACCACACGGCATCATCTCATCTAACTACTCCCCTCTGAAACTTGCGCTTCCCAGTCGTCCCTTTAAACTATTGCGCTCCCTCGTCATTATACTCCACACTAATCTACCTGCGTCCCCACTACAGGTATCATTGTCACTAACTAACCTTAACGTCACCTAATGTCATCTTCGCTAGATCCCTAACAATATAACCTAACCCACCCGGGCTAGTTTTCACTGCCATACACCCCATAATCTATTGCGCATTTGCCCCACCTTTGTGAGGGATGACAGAGTTGCCATCCCACCACATCGGGCATCTCCCACTACCAATTTTGCACATCAAATTTCAACAAATCAAAAATTTGCCAATCACTACTCATCATCTGCCAATCATTACTGCCAATCCTTTGCCAATCATCAAATTTTGTTTTTCTAATTTCGGGGCCAAAACACTATCCTCATCACCCGTCTACTTATTAGATCCTCTCGGTGCGCCGTGACATCATTAAACTCGGTTCGTAAAGCCGAGCAATGAATTCGGGTGGTTTGGTCGCCTGCAGGTTGAATCCGTCCGGCTTTCGGTTCAAGGGAGGTGGTTTGGTTGGACCGAGGCTCCACGCACCATCTCGGCGCGGCACCTTGCGGTCCCGGGCCCGATGGCTCAATCTCCCTCGGTCGGAACCCCGTCCCCACGAGGGGGCACCGTTCCGCTTCCTCCCACTCGCCCTCGAACCGGACCGGTCGCCTCGCCCGACAAAGCCCGGACTCGACCGTGCGGGGCGGGGCCAAGCCCGAATCGGCAACGACGCTTCGAAGAGAAGCGACGCAGCATCGACCCGCGCCGGGCCTCGCACCCAACAAAGCACCCCTCGCACCGAGCGCTCGCATCGGCTATCCGTCGCCCTAACCGCTAACCTGGTTACCGTCGATGCTTTACTTGCATGCTCATAAGCATACGCTACCCCTTTCACCCTCACAAAACCTGGCGTTCCAACGCCGTCCGTACATTCCACCAACGCTCTCTCTGTTACACACCACACCTCTCGCGCACACTTCGGTCCACACCTCTCCTCCGTTACGTCCTCCGTAACACTCACCATGGGCGTGCACTCCGTATTGCTCTCACTCCCTGTGTCACACCCCGTACACACCGACGTGCATTCTCGCTCGCACTCGGTTTCACTCCCACACTTTATAACACACCCACTCGCCGACGCACACTTTTTCCTCCCACGCGTGCCATTTCCACTCACACGGGACCCCTCACCAACGCCCGGATGCTTCCTCGATCCCAAGCGCGTGAAAATTCTTTTGTCGCCAAACATCCTCTTACAAAATCTCCACGCACAATACACAACAGCACGTCTCACCTTCGGGGTTCTTCTTCCTCCCTGCACCAAAACCCGCAAACTTCCATTTGGATTAGCGAGTACATCATCAGGATGTGCATTTAGACTTTGAGCAATTTCCATTCCTTCCTCCGATTGTTGCTCTTTTAACTTTAAGTCCCCGGTCTCTCCAATTTCAACTCTACCCATAATTTCTTTGTTCACCTCGACGACCGCTGGCTTTAATAAAACACCCTCTACCTCATCGGTCGCCGGCTTTTCCAAACCCCGTGTCGCGATTTCTACCCCCGTCATTGTACCCGTGCTTTCCTCCGCTTCGCTCAACCAGCGCTTTTCGACCCGCTTTACCTCCTCGTGCACCCCTGGGACCCTTTCGCCCAACTTGCGGTCTCTGTCCCTCTGCTCCCTTGCCTCTCTATCGGCCTTCATTCCGTTCGTTATTTCTTCAATTTGGTTTCCCAATCGCTCACTGTTCCGGTTCAAAAGGGCTTCCATTTCAGCCATAAATAATTGCATGTCTTCCACCGTTGGTACAAAGGGCGCGGCAAAATTTGGTGCCGCTGTAACCACGTGCGCGAGAGCGCCATTTTGTGCACCTGATACCTCCTCAACCACACCTTCTTTACTCTCCTCCACCATTTTCCCCACTTCTTCCCTGGGGTCCTGGGTCGATTCTACCCCACTCTCCTCTACCGGAACCCAGCCGTCTTGATCCGCCATAGCGCGACTTTCAAAATTCGGGTTTTTATATATTTTTTTTGTAAAACACAATTACATTTTGCTGTTATAATTTCGAGCGCGTGAAACGCGCTCCGGATCGAATCCCACTTCCCGACACCAAATGTTACAGACGCGGTTTTGGATGTTAGTTTACCGAGCGGTTTGGTATGACCGCGTCTGCACAGTTTACCCGATTCCACTCGAACGTTGGCCAAATCGCGCTATGCTAAATCAATTAAGGAAAGGACACAACGGCTGGGTTAGATGACACGACACCAGGGGTACAGTTCTCAAGACCTCCGGAGGAGGTTATAATATTTGTATGCGGAACGTTTAGATTACAAGGACAAGAGGGACAGCATAGGAAGGTAGGCACTTAGACACACTTATCTTATTCCCGACAGACCACAGATAAACGGGACAAGACTGACTCACACAGGGATTGATGGCAAGGAAGGGCAGGTAGTCGATGGATAGCACAAGGTGCACCTTGGCTCAGGGACAGGATAAAGCGCGGTCCAAAAGATGCAGGGAGGTATCGTCGCGCTGGAGGTGGCGTCTGGTTCTCTTCAAGCTGGGGGCGCATCTGACGTCACGTCCGGTAAGTGGCTGCGTATATCCAGCGGGGAGTGACACGCCCTCGGCTCGTTAGCTCCGCCCCCCTGGGGCCGGTCCGCCGCTTCCATTGGGTGCGGGGGTTACCGGGCTCCGCCCTTGACGAGGAGCTGACAGGGAGCCCCTA
>NW_027617200.1:0-27500 GCF_964187855.1 Myxine glutinosa | reverse complement strand
TTCGGAATTAGGGGTCACTACTGTATATATATATATATATATATATATATATATATTGTTACAGACGTGGCTTGGATGTTATTTACCGAGCGGTTTTATGGTATGACCACGTCTGCACAAGTTACCCGATTGTGCCCGAACGTTGACTAGTCGCGCGATGCTGGCTCAATAAGAAAAAGAAGACACCCGGCTGGATTACAATAACACAATACGACACCAATGTTTCAATTCTCAAGACCTCCGGAGGAGATTATATTCGTACGGAAAGGTCAGATTACAGGGGCTAGAGGTATAATCATAGGAAGACAGGCACTTAGACACAATCTTATATTATTCCCAACAGACGACAGATAAACGGGACAAAGCTGACTCACACGGGGGTTGATGGCAGGAAAGCGGTTGTCGATGGCTCCAGGTGCACCTGTGCTCAAAGGTTAGAATCGACCCGGTCCGGTCCAGAGATGCGGGAGGTTTCACAGCGCTCGGAGGGGACGTTCTTTCACAGGCGGGCCTTTCTCTCTCAGCGCTCGCAGGTCCTTCTTTCTCCAGCTCGGGGCGCATCTCACGTCACATCCGGCGCGGGGCCGCGTATATCCGGCGGGGAGTGACACGCCCTCGGCTCGTTAGCTCCGCCTCGTGGAATCGGCACGTTGCTTCTCATTGGGTGCGTGCGGGGGGTTTACCAGGCTCCGCCCTTGACGAGGAGCTGACAAGGAGCCCCTTCGTGGTAACCCCGTGGAGCGCATGGTCTGGAGCTAATCGAGCCGGTGTGAGGACGCATCCTCCCCCGCTCCGCCGCCATCTCCTCTGTTGTTGTTGTAATTGTTGGGGAAGAAGATGGAAGGAGGTATGGGAAAGGTCCTAAACTCACTACTGATGCCATATAATCACATTCTGGTGCAACGAAGAGTCATAATTAATGGAGACGAGGCCTTAACTGACATAGAATAAGAATAACTAGGAAGATGTCCGAAAGTTGTCTACGTGTGGTGCGGTGGACCTGGGCACGACATTTAATGGGGGAATAAGGGGAAGGTCGGCTCTACTGATTGTTATTTACATGCAATGGGACTAGGGAATGGGGGATTGGGGAAAGTTGGGGAGTATTGGAGAAAATAGGGGAATATTTACAAGCGGATATGG
This sequence comes from Myxine glutinosa, assembly GCF_964187855.1. NCBI lineage: Eukaryota > Metazoa > Chordata > Myxini > Myxiniformes > Myxinidae > Myxine > Myxine glutinosa. The sequence goes on along the minus strand of NW_027617200.1, from coordinate 26,357 downwards.
AGGCCAAATTCCATATTCGCAACATTGCACCCTTCTCTACCCTCGGGGCGTCCCGACCCGATAAATTTTTACCTACTTTAGTGTGGCACGCAATGTAGTTCCCTCTACCATTAACTCTACCCTGAGTGCGACAGTTTTACAGATATTCACAAATGAGTAAATATGTCCCCCTGCGACGTTGCACCCTTCTCCTCACAGAAACACACCCACAGGATAACCGAATCCGGAAAGAATCCTCAAACTAAACATACAGCCGGTAGGGAGCATTATTTACAAGATTACGCTGATATCTACACTACGATCCAGGACCTGTCTTTGGAGGAACACATGCAGATGTTATGCATAGAGAGAGCGCGCTTGCCAACATCGATACACCAACCCACGAGTGCTCTGTGGCCGACGGCCTTTAATAACGTGCAGAGCACCCCGTCCCAGCATCAAAAGCACCACCCCACCACCAATCGGTGCAGTCACCATTGTTCATTGGAATAAAAATAAATTCGACAACCCCTAACCCTGCAGGTGTCTCTTGCTCTTCTTGTGGTGCACTTGGTGGTGTTAACTATTAGTGGTTCACCTGTATGGCATAGGTGCCACGTTGATCCATAGGTCCATCCCCGGGTGGTGCTTGGCCGCAAACGAACTGCGGTCCATTGTGGGTGGCCACAAACATTGCGGTCCATATGGTGTATCGATCCCGGCAGCAAACAGCGAAAGTGCAGGCCCACAACTGCGCAGCCAGCACCTCTCTCTCCTCTCTCTCTACCCCAAAGCCAGATCCTCGGAGGTGGGAGACAAAAGAAGAAACAAGTGAGTAAGGTGGTAAGGGCGCAAAAGTGCACGCAATGTAAGGTGATGCACACTGGGGGCACATGGGAACCAGGTGAGACAGGTACGTTCCTATCGTACGCCCCCCCCCCCACCAGGTAACCTACATGGCCCCTCCCTTACCCCTTACTGTATCCACACAACACAACACTACCCATAAACATCTACTTTACAAATCAACAAACATCCCTACTGTCTTCCCCGTTCCTCCCATAAACCAAATTCGTCTTCTCTCCCTCCTAACCAATCAAATTTGCCATTTTCAACTCTCCTCAAAATTTGCCATTTTCAACTCAACATCAAAATTTGCCATTACCAATTCATCATCAGTCCCTCCTAGGGAGGGAGAGATGGAATCACCCCAATGTCTCATCCACGTCGTGATGCGTCTCACAAATCCTCACAGCAATCTCTTTTCCTGCACAAAACAAAGAAAACACAGGTGTGGAGTCATCATCATCACCACAGGCAAGTGGCTGCGTATGGTGCGACAGGTTCATCAATCCTAACTATCTCCTAAATGACTTTAACAACTTTACACTACCCGGGGTCTTTCTCCGGCCAAACCATTGGCCCTCTTACACTATGGGTTCTAAAACCAATTCCCATTGGCCAAACTGTGGTGCTCTTCAATTTGGGGTCTCACTCCCCCGATTCATCTCCCGGTGCCCTCGTACAATTTCTGGGCTGCGACGTGTACCTCTCCCAGTGGGTCTACCCACCTGCACACCTCCACCACTGCAGTTGCCTCCGAGCTTACCTGCTCCTTACCCTAACCTAACTACCAGGGGAAGGCCCTCTGGCTCTCTCCCCACTCCGTGCCCTCTCTGGCACTGGGCTGCCCGATCCACACCCGGGATCCTCAGGCACCCACTCACAACTACCGGCTCCCAGAGCCCACCTGCGGCCTCACCTGGCCGACATCCTCACAGTGGTGGAGTGCCCAACCAACTACACACACTAACAGGCTACACGCCCAGCCATTTCCACAACACTAATGCACCCATTCACAACACCATTCTGCAACCGCACCACAAATGCCAATATCCAACCACAATTTACCTGCACCCTCTACCTAACACTTACACTACCCGCCCCGGGTATCCGTGATGGGGGTCCACTCTTCCCCCATCCACACCTTCGCACCATGCACACCACTCCGTACCACTCACTCCAACTCTCTCCACACACCTGTACTTGCACACCTGTGCTCTCACACCTGGTGCCACCTGCACCCTTCTCTCCCCAAGCGCATTCGCGCTGATCCACAACACTCACTACTCATACACTGCTCCACACACCTGTCCAGTTGCACACCTGTGCAATCACACCTGTTCAATTCTCACACACACGGCATCATCTCAGCTAACTACTCCCTTCTGAAACTTGCGCTTCCCAGTCGTCCCTTTAAACTATTGCGCTCCCACGTCATTATCATCCACACTAATCTACCTGCGTCCCCACTACAGGTATCAGTCACTAACTAACCTTAACGTTACCTAATGTCATCTTCGCTAGATCCCTATCATTATATCCTAACCCTCCCGGGCTAGTTTTCACTGCCATACACCCCATAAACTATTGCTCCTTTGCCCCACCATGGGAAAGGTGGCAGGGATGCCACCCTCTCCCACCGGGCCTATCGCTCCTCAATCCCCCAGTCCTCTGGCACTAATAAGCCCCCCTTATTCAGAGGTACTGGGTCCCGCCTCGGCATCTAAAGCCGAGGCAATCCACGGGGGCGCCTGCTCGCCGGTGTAAGGTCTTATCCGGTCGGCGTGGACGATCCGAGGGAGGGCTCGTGGCCCCATTTTGATCTTAATGACCACGTCACAGATTTGCGACAGGACGACTCCTGGGCCTTGCCAGGGGGAGGTGAGTTTTGGGCACCTTCCCTTTCGCCTCCGGGGATTAAAGAACCAAATCTTCATCCCCGGAGCGTATTGACTCCCCTGGCTCCGGTCGTCGTACCTGCGCTTCATCTTTTCCCCCGCCAGATGGAGTTGGCGGCGGGCGAAGGCATGGACTAGCTCCATGCCTTCCTCTAGGTGACGTGCGTACCCCTCCCTCGGCGGGTTAACCACTGTGTCTGGCACGGGACCGCATAGCAAGTCGGCGGGAGCCCGTAACTCCCGCCCATACATAAGCAACGCTGGACTGCATGCGGTGGCCCCGTGCTGGCTGGTTCGGTAGGCCATGAGCAAGTAAGGGAGATGTTCGTCCCAGTCATCCTGACGGGTGGTGGTGAACAGTGCCAGTTGTTGGATTAGAGTTCGATTGAATCTTTCCACCATCCCGTCAGATTGAGGTCTTAAAGGCGTTGTTCTGGTTTTCCGAATTGACAGGAGACTGCACACATCTTTTAGCAATTTGCTCTCAAAATTTCGTCCCTGGTCGGTGTGCAACTCCTGTGGAATCCCATGCCGGCACACAAATCCTTCCACGAAGGCCTGCGCTACCACCCCTGCTTCTTGGTTGGGGAGGGCGTAGGCCTCCGGCCACTTGGTGAAATAGTCCATTACAACGAGGATATACTTATTACCTTGGCGGGTGCGGGGCAGCGGTCCTAGAATATCCATAGCCACCCGCTCAAGGGGGGCCCCCACCTGATGTAATTGAAGGGGGGCCCTCATCCTCCGTGCTGGTCCCTTTTTGGCAGAACAGGCGTCGCATCTCCGACACCAGTCCTGTATGTCGCGCCCCATATTCACCCAATAGAACCTCCGGCGGACCCGAGATATTGTCTTTGTCCTGCCCAAATGGCCGCCGGAGCGGGTACCATGCACCTGTTGCAATATGACGTTCTTGAATTTGTCAGGGACTATCACCAGCCAGGAAGTTCGATCAGAGGGAACCTCCACCCACTTGCGATACAAGATGTTGCCTTTCAATTCCAGGGTCTGCCACTGAGCCCAATATGCCTTTGTTTGTGCCCCGAGGGGGGTGACCTCTTCCCCCTTTGGTCTTTGCCCCAATTTGACCCATTGGACCACCGGCCCCAGAACAGGATCCTCCTGCTGGGCCGTGCTCCAAGCCAACTCTCCAAATTCCTCGTCCGCGGTTAGTGGCAAAATTGGCCCTCTCACCCGGGTTGCCCGGACGACGAGAATCGGGGCGGAATCGCCCAATTGCTCCCTCTCCTCGTGTCTCGCACAAAATTTACAGTTTTCCCCCAGACAAGGACGCCGAGAGAGTGCGTCCGCATTACCATGGGCCTTCCCGGCCCTATGGGCCACATCAAAATCGTACTGCTGCAACTTTTCCAACCACCTTGCAATTTGGCCCTCCGGTTCCTTGAACCGAAGGAGCCATTGCAAGGAGGAATGGTCAGTTCTAACCAAAAATTTCCGCCCGTACAAGTACGGGTGGAAATGGTTCATGGCAGCCAGCATAGCCAATAACTCTTTGCGAGTGACGCAATAATTTCTCTCGGGCCTACTTAAGGCCCGACTATAATAACCAATCACTCTCTCCACGCCCTCCTGTGTCTGAGACAAAACTGCGCCCAATCCTTCCTGGCTCGCATCCGTGTCCAGGGTAAATGTCCCGTCACCAGTGGGGTAAGCTAGAAGGGGTGCGGATGTTAGACACCCCTTCAATTTTTGGAAGGCCTCGTGGCACTCCCGTGTCCAATTAAATCGCGTCCCCTTCTCCGTAAGCCGGTGGAGGGGACGGGCCAACTCCGCAAATTTCGCCACAAAGCGCCGGTAGTAGGAGCAGAGTCCCAAAAATCCCCGCACCTCTTTGATGGTACGTGGTGCGGGCCACTCCTCTACCGCTTTAATTTTGTCTGGGTCTGTTTTTACCCCCTCGCGGCCAATCACGTGACCTAGATAGGCCACCTCTCTTGCAAACAAAGTGCACTTACTCGGGTTCAGCTTCAACCCTGCCTGTCTGAGGCACCCGAACACCTGGTCCAAATTAGCTAGTGCCTGGGGGAACGTTTGGGCATGTACCAGGACGTCATCCAGGTACACCAGGCATGATTGCCATGGCATGCCGCCTAGTACATGCTCCATCAATCTCTCAAAGGTGGCGGGGGCGTTACACAAACCAAACGGCATCACAGTAAACTGATACAGTCCCTTGCCTGTGGAAAATGCCGTTTTCTCCTTCCCTGCCCTATCCATCTCCACCTGCCAATACCCACTCTTGAGGTCCAAAGTTGTGAACCAATTTGAGCCCGCAACGGCATCGAGGGTGTCATCAATCCTTGGCAGGGGATATGAGTCCTTGAGTGTCACATTGTTTAGCTGGCGATAGTCCACGCAGAACCGCGTGGTCCCATCCTTCTTTTTGACCAGCACAACAGGTGACATCCAAGGACTTCCCGAGGGCTCGATCACACCTGCGTCGAGCATTTTTGCAACCTGCTCGTCAGCTTCCGCCCTCTTGCTCCAAGGGAGCCGTCGGGCGGCCTGACGAATAGGCCGGGCCTCACCGGTGTGGATCTGATGTTTCACCAGGCCCGTACGTCCAATATCCTCGGTGGACAGGGAGAAGAGGTCCAAATGGGACCCAACCAGTTTGTGTAAGGCCTCCCTCTGGGTACCTCCCAACTCTACGCTACTACGATTTACCATCTCGCAAATGGGATCGGGCCAATTCCTACTTGTTATTGAAGGCTCCCCCCGGGGTCGGCTCGGCTGGACGTTCTCGCCCCTCACTGTCGCGACTTCCTCAACTGGGGTGCAGCCAGCTACCCTCGTGCCCCTTACTATAGTGCGTGGTTCTGTACTCACATTTACTACTCGGACGGCCACTACCGGTCCGTCCGTTTTTACAAGGGTGCGGCCCACGATTAAACCCGGTATGGACTGCGCTGCCACCGGTTCGACCAGGCCGCAGGACTCCTGCCATGTTGGGCGAGCTGCCCACCGGGCCGGCACTATCGCCTCGGCCCTTGGGGGGATGGTCACGGCCTCGGAAGCCTCCAGCTCCGCTCTCTCGGCCGTGCTCACTCCCCCTAACGGCAGCTCTTCTACTCCCACCTGCAGGATCCCCCGGCACAAGTCGATTTTACAACCGCTGGCAGTCAACAGGTCCAACCCTATTAAACATGGGTCGCACACCTCCGCCACCCAAACATCTATCTCCCTCCTTACCGACCCTAACTTGAGGGTCACAGAACCACGCCCTATGATCGGGGCCGTTACCCCGGTAGCAAGCTGCAAACTATAATTTTGCAGGCGCTGGATCTTATCCCAGCCACCTGCGCTCGAATCAATGACCACAGGGCTGATGATCGTGGCGCTAGCTCCTGTGTCCACTACGGCGTCTACCCCCACGCCGGCAATTTTGCATCTAATTGTCAGGCTACCGGTTCCAATTTGGCCACAATAAATGACCTGTCGCGTCAATGAGGGCTCTCCTCCATCCTCTGCTGCCGAACACCGCCCTACGTGCCCGACACCTTCTAGTTTCCCGGGGTCTGGCGGGGGGGTGTCTGGGGTCGGCTAACCCGCTCCCCCCTGGGCGGAGTTGAGGACCTCAACTGCCGGGGATCATCCCGGCGCGCGTTTCGACAGTGCCGCGCCAGGTGACCCAGGCGGTTGCAGGTATAGCACCTCACCTGATAAGGTGCTTGCCTCCGGAATTCCAAATTCCCCCCCCTGTAGGTCCGAATTGGATTACCCGCTCGTGGTCCACCGCGGGCCACCTCCGTGGCCGCCTGCCATGGTCCAGGTCCCGCCAGGCGCTGGTCCACCAGCCTCCGGACCATGCCCGCCAGGTCAGGACCCACGTCGGGGGCGGGTCCCCTAAGGGGTCCGCCCTCCATCGGGGGTCCCACCTGGCGGACCGCCATTGCGAGACGCTCGCCCCCTCGGGCCAGGGGCCTCGCTGCTTCCCAACGGGCCGCAGCGTCAGCCGCCTGGCTCAGAGTCTGCGGGCGCCACATGGCGAGCTGTTGCCGGAGCTCAATATCCGGGAGGGCCTGGATAAAATGGTCCAGCGCCAGGCTTTCCCGGGAATCCGCTGCCATGCTAGCATGTGCGATCCCCACTGCGCGGCGAATGTCGTGGGCAAGTTCCCCGATGGCTTCCTGAGGCTTGCGTTTTCGCAGCGCGAGCTGAGCTTTAACAAGCTCGCTCTGCTGTTCTATGCCGAATCGATTAATTAGGGCGTCGCGGAGGGCTGGCAGGGTGAGAGCACCCGCTGGTAATGCCGTCAGCACCTCCGCCGCCGCGCCGCGCAATGCGGCCACCAGGTGTACTCCACCTTCGTCCTCACCCCAACCGTTGCCCTTACACACACAGTCGAACTGCGCCAGGTACGCGCGTAGATCACTCTTGCCGTCATACGGCGCGAGTGGGACCTTGTGGGACCACCTCGTATGTGAGTCGTTGCCCGCCTGCCGGACCCCGTGCGTCGCCCCTTGCGGGGTCAGCGCGGGGCCGAACCGGCCGGGCCCCCACAGTACACTACCCCCAAGGGGCTCTCGTGCCTCCCCGGTCCCTCCAACAACTACCCCTGTTGGTGTCGATGCATGGGTCACACCTCCGCAACCCGCTACCCATTCCATACCACCACCACCACAACCTTGCTCACCCACACCTCGCACCTCTCGTTCCATACCCTCCGGACCAGCCATACACCTCACTCTTGGCCTCTCACGAACATCCGGGTCTATCTCGACCCCCAAGCTTATTAAATCACCTGGCGCATCATACGCACGACCATATTGGTCACCACTTACACCGGGTCCTCTTTCTCTTCGCTTCTCCTCCATCACCTGCGAATCCCTCATCCGGTTAATGAGCACATCATCACGATCCGAACACAGACTCTGGACCAATTCTTTTACCTCTTCTTTTATCTCTTTCTTATCCTCTCTCCGTCGCTTTTTAATTTCGCTCACCCCTTCTTCCACTTCTTCTAATTTTTGCTTCATCTCCTTCATCTCTTCGTGCGCCCCTTTAAGTTCTTCCTCTAACTCCACTTTATTTTTTTCTATGTGCTCCCGCACCTCCCGCTCTTTAACCTCCATTACCTCTACCACCTTGTCCATTTTCCTCGTCAGGTCCTCATGTACCGTCTGACACTCTTTTTTAATTACCCCTACGTCCTTTTTCATCTCCTTCTGTGTCGATTTTAAACCCTCTATTACCGCTGTGTTCTTCTTTACCTGGTCCCCCAACTCCTTTTGTCCCACTGTCAGTTGTTCTACTCCCAGCGTCAACTCCTCTATACCACCTTGCAATTTTACAGTCCCCTTTCTCACCTCTTTCTCCATGCGCTCCTTACAGTGCCTCACCTCCTCGCGCACTCCTCCGACCTCCTCACTCACTCCTCTTCTGATCTCCTCTCCCATCACTTGCATCTCCTGCCCAGATGCCACCCTCATCTGCTCCATTTCCTCCCTGTGAGCATCCAGTTTGGTTTCTACCCCCATTCTGACCCCCTCTATCTGCTGCTCCATTTGTTTAACTTCCCTTTCCGCTTGGTCCCTCATGTCCCTCAATTTGCCTTCCATACTGTTTTCTAACCCCTCTAACCCATTTTTCACTCCCTCTATCTGATTCTCCTGGGCAGCCATTCTATTTTCTACCCCCTCTAACCCCTTTTGCATCCCTTCCATTTGATTCTCTTGAGCGGCCATTCTGTTTTCTACCCCCTCTAACCCCTTTTGCATCCCTTCCATTTGATTCTCTTGAGCGGCCATTCTGTTTTCTACCCCCGTTAACCCATTTTTCACTTCTTTTATCCCGTTGTCTAACCCCTCAAAATTATTGTCTAACTTCTCACTGGTACCCCTCGCTTCGTCCCTCATTACCCCCATTTGGTTTCCCATTACCCCCATTTGGCCCTCCATTCGCCCACTATCAACCCTCATTTGCTCACTCTGAGCATCCATCCGGTTCCCCAATTGGTTACTCTGCAGTTTGAGGGACGCCTGCATTTGCGCCATAAATTGCTCCATGAGGACCTGCATCTGGGCCATCCCTCCCACTTGTGCAGCGGGTGCGACCGCCGTAGCTATGTGCGAGGCGCCATTTCGCGCGTCTGCTACCCCCGCTGTTTCGCTCTCCTCATGTCCCTCATGTCCCTCAATTTGGTCCTGGACCGACCCTGCTTCACTCTCCCCTACCGGACCCCAGCCGTCTTGATCCGCCATAGCGCGACTTGCAAAATTCGAGTTTCGTAAAACAAATCCAAATTTTTTTTTTTTTTCGTTATAATTTCGTCGAGCGCAGTAACCGCGGGACCGCGCTCCGAATCGATTCGGTCGAGCGCCGTACGCGCTCCGGCTCGATTTTCCCTCCCAAAATTTGGGCCTAACTAATTTAGTCCCGGGTTCGAATTCCACTCCTCGACACCAATTGTTACAGACGTGGCTTGGATGTTATTTACCGAGCGGTTTTATGGTATGACCACGTCTGCACAAGTTACCCGATTGTGCCCGAACGTTGACTAGTCGCGCGATGCTGGCTCAATAAGAAAAAGAAGACACCCGGCTGGATTACAATAACACAATACGACACCAATGTTTCAATTCTCAAGACCTCCGGAGGAGATTATATTCGTACGGAAAGGTCAGATTACAGGGGCTAGAGGTATAATCATAGGAAGACAGGCACTTAGACACAATCTTATATTATTCCCAACAGACGACAGATAAACGGGACAAAGCTGACTCACACGGGGGTTGATGGCAGGAAAGCGGTTGTCGATGGCTCCAGGTGCACCTGTGCTCAAAGGTTAGAATCGACCCGGTCCGGTCCAGAGATGCGGGAGGTTTCACAGCGCTCGGAGGGGACGTTCTTTCACAGGCGGGCCTTTCTCTCTCAGCGCTCGCAGGTCCTTCTTTCTCCAGCTCGGGGCGCATCTCACGTCACATCCGGCGCGGGGCCGCATATATCCGGCGGGGAGTGACACGCCCTCGGCTCGTTAGCTCCGCCTCGTGGAATCGGCACGTTGCTTCTCATTGGGTGCGTGCGGGGGGTTTACCAGGCTCCGCCCTTGACGAGGAGCTGACAAGGAGCCCCTTCGTGGTAACCCCGTGGAGCGCATGGTCTGGAGCTAATCGAGCCGGTGTGAGGACGCATCCTCCCCCGCTCCGCCGCCATCTCCTCTGTTGTTGTTGTAATTGTTGGGGAAGAAGATGGAAGGAGGTATGGGAAAGGTCCTAAACTCACTACTGATGCCATATAATCACATTCTGGTGCAACGAAGAGTCATAATTAATGGAGACGAGGCCTTAACTGACATAGAATAAGAATAACTAGGAAGATGTCCGAAAGTTGTCTACGTGTGGTGCGGTGGACCTGGGCACGACATTTAATGGGGGAATAAGGGGAAGGTCGGCTCTACTGATTGTTATTTACATGCAATGGGACTAGGGAATGGGGGATTGGGGAAAGTTGGGGAGTATTGGAGAAAATAGGGGAATATTTACAAGCGGATATGGAGGCCAAATTCCATATTCGCAACAATATATATATATATATATATATATATACTGTATATATATATATATATATATATATATATATATATATATATATATATATATACACACACACATATACACTGTGTATATACACTACCAGTCAAAAGTTTTAGAACACTTCAATTTTTCCAGTTTTTATTGAAATTTATGCAGTTTAATGTCCAGTGAATAACCTGAAATGGTACAAAGGTGAGCAGTAAACTGCTCGCGGTAAAAAAAGAAAAGAAAAAGGTTTAGGTTAGCAAAAACAGGAAAATAATGTAAATTGCACAGTTGTAATGTAAAAAAAAGGCCTTCTTCAGGGAACAAGCAATGGGTTAACAACTTACAGCTGTTCTGCAGCAATGTAAGTAAATTAAGCCTTGAAAGTTGATGCAAACAATTCCTACTGGTGTCCCAACCTCTGCTGATTACTTGATTACAAACCTCCTGTCTGTATGAAAGCAGTATTGGAACAGACTGTTATTACACCCTCTGAAGCATAATTTGGACAATATTGCACTGCAGGAAGTAGTATATTGCTATCACAATGGCGAGAAAAAGGGGATTAACAAAGGAAGAGAGACAGACCATTATAACCCTTAAAAGTGTAGGTCTTTCCTTTAGAAAGGTGTCCCAACCCTGGTGTTGGGCTAGCGGCTAGGGAGTCAGCTTAGGATCCTAGGATCCTGGGTTCGAAACCCGGTCGATCGCCGAATTAACGCCAGGGGGGTTGACTCAGCCTGTCATCCTTCCGAGGTCGGCTAATTGAGTACCAGTTCACTGGTAATTCCCTGTTCGTCGTTAAAGGCGGCAAAAAGGGTTGGCGTCAGGAAGGGCATCCGGCCATAAAACATTGCTTCAAAAAGGGGACCGATAAACAACAACAACCACGGTTCCCGAAAAAGGCCAACCCCCGCTTGCGGGGGAAAATGGCCTCTAAAGGTGGTTTTTTTTTGTTGTTTTTTTCCTTCAGAGAAATTGCAAAGAAAGCCAAGGTGTCAGTGAGTACAGTTTCCTACACCATCAAAAGGCACTTGGAAACTGGAGGAAACTCTGACAGGAAGAGGTCTGGCAGTCCCAAAGCCACAACAGAATCAGAAGACAAGTTTCTGAGAGTCAACAGCTTGTGTGATAGGCGGCTCACAGGACAACAGCTTCAGGCACAGCTTAACACTGGTCGAAGTAAGCAAGTCTCAGTTTCAACTGTGAAGAAAAGACTTCGAGCTGCAGGTTTGACAGGTCGAGTGGCAGTAAGAAAGCCATTGCTAAGATGGCAAAATAAGAAAAAGAGGCTTGCCTGGGCCATGAAGCACCGGCAGTGGACTACTGAAGACTGGAAGAAGGTCTTATGGACCGATGAATCAAAATTTGAAATCTTTGGTTCATCACGAAGGGTTTTTGTACGCCGTCGAGTCGGCGAAAGGATGGTTCCTCAGTGTGTGACACCAACTGTCAAACATGGAGGAGGAAGCATGATGGTCTGGGGCTCTTTTGCTGGATCCAGAGTCGGCGACTTGCACAGAGTGACTGGCACCCTGAACCAAAATGGCTACCACAGCATTTTGCAGCGCCGTGCAATACCCTCTGGTATACGCCTCGTTGGTCAGGGGTTCATCCTACAGCAAGTTAATGACCCTAAACACACCTCCAGGCTATGTCAAAACTACCTTTGAGGAAAAGATCAAGACTGTAGGCTTCAAATCATGGAATGGCCAGCACAGTCTCCAGACTTAAACCCCATCGAGCTGGTTTGGGATGAACTGGACAGTAGGGTGAAAGCAAAGCAACCTACAAGTGCAACACATTTGTGGGAACTTCTGCAAGTGTTGGGAAGAACTTCCCGAACAATATTTGATTGCCATTGTAGAAAGAATGCCACGAATGTGTTCGGCGGTTATATCTGCAAAAGGTGTCTACTTTGCTGAGTCAAAAATTTTAAATTAAATTTTGTTAAACAAAATGATTCAATGATTTCTTTTTTTTATCTCCAATTGTTTATTTGTTCTATGCTTAAATTCAGAGTACATTGAGACATTAAACTGCGTAAATTTCAATAAAAACTTGAAAAATTGAGGTGTTCTAAAACTTTTGACCAGTAGTGTAGTATATATATATGTATGTATATATATATATCTATATATATATATATATATATATATATATATGAGTGATGGGTCGATATCGGAACCAGAAAACAGAACAAGCAGATATCGGCCCTTTTTCAGTAATCTGTATCGGCAGATTGGATACAGTGTACAGTTTCGAAGACCGATTACAGTTGTACTGTGCTCTATACAACCCACAAACATTGAGTAGCTTTCACCCTTGTTTAGAACGAATTTCAATCACAAATTTAAAAACAACGTTGCATTATCGACGTTTCAAGGAGATGTACATTGACATTATTCTTTATAAACAGCTTGCAGTTGTCGTGTGGCGGGGAGAAACATTTGGCTCGGTAATTTATAAAAAATGATACTACGGCGAACGGTTCGGAAATCGCGTGTAATTGAATTTATTTTGCTTCCAAACTCACAATGACAAAAAACATACCTTCAAAATTGCACCCGATTCACGAAAAACAACCTATTGCTTTAGAAACAGGTGTGAGTACAATGAAAAACATGCTCGCTCTTACTGTACCATATTACCTGACTTCATGGCAGAGTACGCCTTGACATCATGCAGAGTACGTCTTGACGTCGTACGTCGTACATCCCAGGTCTGCATCAAAGTGTCTGTTAAATTCATTTTTTCACATTTGAAAGGCGGACTGACAGTATTCTGACCCCCCCAAGCAAAATGGGGCACATTTGACATCCCATTTGTAAGATAACTGCTTAATTCGTCACACCATGTGCTGTGGCATTCTGTCCCGCAATCTCACATGATCCCGACATCTCAAGACACACGGTGTTCACAAAACACGGAACCAAACACACATGGAGCTGCATTTGTTTCTCCGTAATTATGTTTACTTCGATTTTAACCTCTTGCACCTCCTCTGTTACCCTCGTTATTTCCCAGTGCACCCCCACAAGTTCCCCCTCTAACGCCATCTTATCCATTTCCATTATGTTTGTGTGTTCACTCATCACCCATTCCTTAACCTCCATTACTTCGCTCATCTTTCATCATCTTTGTCTCATTATGTCATGTTCTACACTTCCTCTTTGCATTTCCCAGTTCCCCCTTGATTTCACTCTGGACATTCTAAAAATTATTTTATTGCGTCAGTATTTTCCTGAGTGTGCTTGTTTTAATTCATTCTGTCCTACCATAAATCCTTCCACCCCATTCCTGAGTCCTTCCACCTTCTTTACATCCTCTATCTCTCCCGCCAATCCGGCCTTGCTCTGTTTCAACTTTTTTTCCGGACACCGATCCTACACCCCCTTACCTCTTCCCGAACAGCCGCCATTTCCTTGCGCATCGCTTCGCCCATCTCAAGTTTGATTTCCCTGCTCATCATGTCCATTCTAGTGCCCATCAATTGCATTCCACCGCTCATTCTTTCTCTCATCAACTCCATTTGTGCTTTGAACGGAGCCATAAAGAGCCCCATATCGAGTGGTGCTGGCACACTACACTTTTTTTCTTTTCTTTTGTATACATCATCGAGGCTCATTGTGATGAAAAGTCCACTTAATGCGAGTGTTTGGCTTAATACACATCCCTGGCTGAGGAGGGCAGTCCCCGTGGTGAGGGGCGGGATGCATATGTAATCTGCTTCTAGAGATGTAGTCTGCTGCGAGGATGATGGGAGATCACACGATGTCATGACTCTATGAGAGAGCTGGGTGAGCTTTTGCTGTTTAATGGTAGTTGCTTCATTCAAATGCATTACCATGTATTCCTTGTATCTTGTAGACTAATGAAATGCTTAAATGATGTTTTATTTGAAGATGCACCAGGTCGATTGCATTAAAGCCTCGTTACTTCTGAGAGGTCTTTGTTGCTCAATTCATTTTCACATCAATTTAATGGTTTGGTTTGCGGGAGATCCGAACGCACCTGACACAGCTCAGCAGCTCACACACTGGCTGAACTCTTCACGCCTTTTTATGGCGCTGGTCCCGAACATCACGTATGAGCAGAGATATGGCGTACTAACGAGCAATGTATCCCATGTGATCTACGGCTACATCGCTCAAAGCCCGACGTACGCCAAAGCAATCACTATCTTGAAGGCTCTTTTAATAAAACCACGCTCGACGATTTACACCCAGCACGTGCTGGCCACGCGCCACCAGGATGGCTCTGACATGCTACATCAGTCCGGCGGCCAGGCTCTATGGAAGTTGTCTGAGGATTGCGCTATTGAAGATCGTACGGCCTTGCAGTACACGGACGACCTGCTCCGCGATGCCTTTATCACGGGGCTGCAATCATCTACCATCAGGCAGCGCTTGTTAGAGAAGGAAACACTGACTTACCAGGAAGCCTTCGACCAGGCTCGGGTGCTCCAATCGGCCCAAGCAATATCCGACACTTATGGTCGACCCTTCACGGCTGCTGGTGCGACTGCACACGACACGACTCGTATGCACGATCGCGGCGACCCAGACCTCAAAAACGCATATCATCAGATTCCGATACGAGCTGCCGACCGACCTTACACAGCTTTCGAGTCAGGCCAGCGGTTGTATCAATTCAGCAGGATCCCATTCGGAGTTACTAACGGAGTAACTTGTTTCCAGAGAGCGATCGATGAGATTTTGGCAAAAGAACAAGTGAAAGATGTCTTTGTTTACGTTGATAACATGACCGTTTGCGGCCTCAAACAGACCACAATGTGAACTTGCGTCGGTTCTTGGATGTCGCTCGTAAATACCGATTAACCTTCAACGAATCAAAATGCAGCTATTCTGTGGGAACCGCTAATCTGTTGGGTTACACGGTTTCTGTGGGTGAGATACGGCCCGATCCTGCGTGCCTCCAGCCCCTCCTCGACTTTGCCCCTCCAGTCGACCGTGCGATGCTCCGCAGAACAATGGGATTACCTGCTCATTACAGCATGTGGTTCCATCACTTCTGAGAGAAAATAAGGCCGCTTGTAGAATGTAAACAATTTCCCTTGCCCTTGGCCGCGCTGACGGCATTCCAACAACTAAAGCAGGATGTCGCCAACTCGGTTGTGACTTCAATCGATGAGACAATTCCTTTTATAATAGAGACAGATGCGTCCAATTGTGCAATCGCATCGACACAAAGCCAGGGAGGCCTGCCCGTGGCCTTCTTCTCACGGACTTTAACTGATAGTGAAAGATGCCATTTTTCCGTCGAGAAAGAAGCATACGCAGTGATAGAGTCGATCCGTCGCTGGACGCATTTATTCTTGGATGTCGCTTTATTGTCATAACCGACCAACAAGCTGTTGCGTTCATGTATGGCAGGAAGCATACTCAAAAGATCAAGAACGAGAAGATTGCTCGTTGGCCCATAGAACTGGCTGATTACCACTTTATAATTAAGTACAGGCCGGGTATGCTCAACCTCGCTGCCGATGCGCTCTCTAGACCGGTCTGTGCTGGAATGACCGTCACCGATCTGCGTGATATCCACGCGTCACTCTGCCACCCTGGCGTGATGTGTATGGTGCACTTCGTTAGAAGTAAAAACCTACCTTTCTCCGTGGAGGAGATACGCCATTTATGCAAGACGTGTAGGGTTTGCGCAGAACTAAAGCCGAGCTTCTACCAGCCGGCCGTGGGTACTCTCATACACGCTGGGAAACCATGGGAGCGGCTGAATATCGATTTAAAGGGGCCGCTGCCTGGAAATCGCTACATGCTGACTATAGTGGATGAGTTTTCTCGATTCCCATTCGCTTTTCCGTGTGCTGACACGTCCGCCCAGACAGTGATTCGTTGCTTCTGGCAGCTCTTCCTGATGTTCGGATATCCTGCCTTCATACACAGTGATCGGGGGACTTCTTTTATGTCTCGGGAACTAAAGCAGTTTCTCCTCAAATGTGGCATCGCTTCCAGTCATACCACCGCATATAACCCCCGAGGGAACGGACGGATCAAAAAATAAAACGGTGTTATCTGGAGGGCGGTCATGATGGCCTTGTTGACCCGCGGTCTAGTCCCAACCATGTGGGAAAGGGTGCTCCCAGAAGCTATGCATGCGATCCACTCCCTGGTGTGCACCACCACTAATTCTATGCCCATGATAGACTCTTCCGGCACCAATGTAGAGGTACTAGTGCCCACCCCTTGCCTGCGTGGTTAGCCGAGCCCGGGCCTGCACTCCTCAAACGAATGGTCCGTCACAGCAAATACGAGCTGCTTGCTGACCGGGTTGACATACTCGAAGCGAATCGGCAGTACGCGCACGTTAGACTTTCCGATGGTAGACAAACTATGGTTCCGCTGCGCCACTTGGCACCTTGTGGGGAGATGGATGAAATAGAAGCTGATTCGACTACCCCCGCCACGCCTGACTCAGGTCCCTCCGCGGCTACGGGGGATGACGCTGCGTCACCGTACGAAGTCATGTCTCCCTTGCCTCTGGCAGCGTCACCGTACGAAGTCATGTCTCCCTTGCCTCCGGTTGCGGGATCGCCCGGTTCTGATAGGGGATCGCCGGGCGATGGGGAACGGTCTATGCCGAGCTCTGGGGCCTATGGAACTGATGGTGTTTATCGCACTTGCGGCAGACGGCTATGTCAACCACCGACCCGCTTCGGTTACGACTACTCCTATTAGTGGTATTCTTAAGACAGGGAGAGAATGTGATGAAAAGTCTACTTAATGCGAGTGTTTGGCTTAATACACATCCCTGGCTGAGGAGGGCAGTCCCCATGGTGAGGGGCAGGATGCATATGTAATCTGCTTCTAGAGATGTAGTCTGCTGCGAGGATGATGGGAGATCACACGATGTCATGACTCTATGAGAGAGCTGGGTGAGCTTTTGCTGTTTAATGGTAGTTGCTTCATTCAAATGTATTACCATGTATTCCTTGTATCTTGTAGATAAATGAAATGCTTATGATGTTTTCTTTGTAGATGCACAAGGTCGATTGCATTAAAGCCTCGTTACTTCTGAGAGGTCTTTGTTGCTCAATTCATTTTCACACCACTCATGTAAGAGCTAGCACATTAAACACACATTAGCACATAAAACACAAAAAACATAAACCGACACATAAAACAATAAAGGGAGGGGGAGACAAGATGGGGAGAGAGAGGGGAGCAAACAAGCACAACAGTAGAGAACAGGGACATCAGGAGATCTGTGGGAGGGAAAGGTCTGGGGAGAAGGGAGGGACGGGATGGGGGGAGCAGCAAATTGACACTACGAGGAATTTCAGGAATGAAGTCAAAGATTGAAAGAGGTGGATTTGGGGTGTATTAACAGGGGTAGAAAAGATCAAGGTTTTGGATGGGGAAGATAAGAGATGGTGGTGAACAGCTGTTTTAAAGACAAGGAGGGAGGAGTGGGATTGAATAGAGTGAGGGAGTTTCTTCCAGATGGTGGAGAAAAGAGGAAGGAAAGAGTAAAGGTGAACACAGAGTCTTGATTTGGCAATTTCACCAGAAAAGGTTGCTGGCAGTTCTTGTGCGTCCTGCAGGAATATTTGAGGGACAAAGCACAGACAGAGCTAGGACAGAGAGGAGTCGGTAGAAGACAGAAAGACCAACAACCTGCCTGCGGTGAGTGAGTGAAAGGCCCTCAGAGTCACCTTCATCGCGGGAGATTCCAATGATTCTGAATGCTTTGCTTTCTACAGCATGAAGCCGAGCTAGTTGTGAGGCAGGAGCACCAGCCCATAGGGGAGAGCAGTATTCCATCAAACTGCAGATGAAAGCTTAGTCTGTGGTGAGGAGCTCAGACGTGCCAAGGAAGGTCTTCGCACGACGGAGGATGCCCAGTCGGCAACTGGCTTTGGAGACCAGCTTGGAAATGTGGTTTTCCCAGGAAATATCATGGCTGATAGTGAGGCCAAAATCTTGAGTGACAAGAACTTCTTTAAGAGAAGGGACAAAGCACAGACAGAGCTAGGACATTTCTGTCTTCTACCGAGATCGGGAGATCTCGCGAGATCTTGGAGACGGCGGCAGGGATTTTCGAAGCTCCACACGGTCTCCACGTTTTTCGAAGTTAAGTCTGTTCACAATTGTATTTTGTCGAAACTGTATTTATCTTTCGGTG
The DNA here is from genome assembly GCF_964187855.1 of Myxine glutinosa. Taxonomy (NCBI): domain Eukaryota; kingdom Metazoa; phylum Chordata; class Myxini; order Myxiniformes; family Myxinidae; genus Myxine; species Myxine glutinosa. The sequence continues at coordinate 7,936 of NW_027617200.1, read as the reverse complement.
TGTGAAGTTATTGTGTGCAACTTTGGTTGTTTCTCGGTGTTTATCTTTCATAAATTGATCGTCTGTTTGCCGTGTCGCGAGCAAGGCCTTGTACAGTGTGCACTGTACAACCTTGAGGCTTTGTTTTTCTCTCAGTGGTCCATCGTTTGTGATCCAATAACTTTCGTTCTCTGTATTCCCAGTCTTTTCACCCATAGCCTCCTTCCTTGTGTAAATCTCAACTCAAAAAAAAAAAAAAAAAAAAAAAATTTCCTTCTCTGTTCTCATTCGTTTATTCATTCTTATTCGTTCGTTCGTTCTTCGACCACGTGTTTCTCCCCCATTTCCCCAGATAGTTTTCACTCATTAACCTTCAATGTTTACACTTTCCCCTCAAGTTATGTATTCCGTCATATTTTATAACACCTTTTTCTTCTTCTTCTTTAAAAGGCTGCTTTCGACTTGCTCACCAAATCAATTCATCCCAAAAAAAATATCCATCTCCTATAGTGCCTTTGTTCTACATTCCCTAAACTCTCCTGCACTCCATCCTCCATCCAGCGTCCTTAAACGTATTTTTAACTCGAAGGTCACAAGAAACTCATTTTGCAATAAATGTTCGTTTCCCATAAATCGTACACTTTCAAAAATCCAATCTCACCCCTCCCCTCCAAATCTTCCCCATAACCCCTCCCCTCCAAATCTTCCCCATCACCCCTCCCCTCCAAATCTTCCCCATCACCCATCCCTTTCAAATCTCCCCCCTTGCCCCCTCCCTCCTAAACTACCTCCTCACCCCTCCCCGCCAAGACGCCCCCTCGCCCCTCCCCTCCTCGACTCCTGCCTCACCCCTCCCCTCCAAATCTCCCCCATATCCCATCCCTTTCAAATCCCTCCCCTTGTCCCTTCCCTCCCAAACTCCCCCCTCACCCCTCCCCTTCAAATCTCCCCACCCTCATTGCTTCTCAATTTCCCCCCGCTCACTCCCCCTCCTCAAAGCGTCCTCCCCGCTTCTTCCCCCTTCAAACTCTCACCTCCATCTCCCCCAACCTTCTGCCTCGCTCTTCCCCCTCCTCAAATAACACCTCATTGTGGCTCACCCAATCACCATCAAACTTTTTGTCCGCCCCATCCTTCCCTTTCTCCGAGCTATTCTGACATCTCTGACACACCTTCAACAGCTCTCCCTACCTCTTCCACCTCTTCCACATCTTACCCTACCCCTCCTCCCCCCTGTTCTGTATCTGATGCTCCCCCTTCCTCTTCATTAACGGTATGGACCTCAAACATCCGGGGCCTTCGTTCAAACTTAACCGATCTCTCCATACAGGTTGCTTCTGTCAAACCAGACGTGATCTGCTTAACAGAAACTTTCCTCCTTTATGATGTCTCTGATTCCATAGTATCTCTCCCGGGCTACTCCCTCCTCCGGTATGATAGACCTGAGCCTCGTCCTGGAGGCGGGGTTGCTATCTTTATCAAAAACTCTCTTCCTCACTCGCCCTGCACTGCACTCTCTCCACCTCACCCCCAGGAATACCTCTGGCTACGGCTTCCCCTTCGCTCCCACCTCTTGTTCATATGTGTGTTGTACCGTCCACCAAACAGTGATGACTCCATCTACATCTCGCTGTCTGATGATATGGACCAACTTCTATCTACTCATCCCAACTCTCTCTTCCTCATATGTGGTGATTTCAACTGTCATCATGCCAGTTGGCTGGGTGTGGGTACCTCTCTCACCAGCCATGGCTCCTCAGCAAAGGACTTCTGCGACTCACTGGGACTGACAAATCTGTCAATTTCCCGACCCGGATCTCAGTCAACGGAACATCTTCTCTTCTGGACTTGGTTATGTCTAACTTCCCTGAAAATGTCTGCTGCTCTTCTTCTGCTGCGATCGGAACATCTGATCATGTCCTTGTTAAAGTGGACATCTCTCTGACCATCCTCAGGGAGCCTGCTCAGCGTCGACGAGTCTGGCATTTCACTCAGGCCAACTGGCACGGTCTTCAAGCAGCCATCAATCATCTGGACTGGTCTCCCATCTCTACCACCTCTGACATCAACTCATCCTGGGAATTCTTCCAAAGTAAATTGCTCTCTCTCATGCACAGATTTATCCCATCTCGTCTTCAGTTGTCATACCCTTCCTCCCGTCCATGGTACACGGAATCTTGTGGTGAGGCTGTTGCCCAGAAACAACTTGCCTTCGTCTCCTGGAAAGCAAATCCAACGGAAGGAAATCTCATTTCCTTCCACAAAGCCCGAAACAAGTGTGTGTCCACCCTCAGGAGAGCCAGGAAACAATATCTCTCCGTTCTCAAGACCGAACTCTCTTATCTGTCTCCCTCTTCCAAATCCTGGTGGCGTCTGGTCAAATCCGTTTCTGGTGTTTGTTCCCCCTCCATCCCCTCCCTTACCTCAAACGGCTACACAGCTGACTCCGCACGTGAAAAAGCTGAATGCCTCAACTCTGTGTTTGCCTCTAAATCTTGTGTCCCAAACCCATCCCTCTCTGTACCCACCATACCCAGTCGTACCCTGCTGCTCCTGGACTCCGTGTCCTTTCCTCCTGACAAGGTGGAAAAGTTTCTGTCAACCCTCGACTCTGATTCTGCAACTGGACCGGACGGCATCAGCCCACGGGTCCTAAAATCCTGCTCTGCTGCTCTATCTCACCCTCTCTCTGTTCTCTTCACCCTCTCTTTTGCTCAAGGTCAACTGCCATCTGCTTGGAAATCAGCCAACATCACCGCTTTGCACAAAAAAGGTGCAAAAACAGATCCTAGCAACTACAGACCAATCAGCCTTCTCCCAATTATCAGCAAAGTCATGGAATCCATCATTGCTTCTGATATGAAATCTTTCCTCTTCTCCAATGGCTTGATCTCTGATCATCAATTTGGTTTCAGACCAGGTCACTCTACTCTGGACATGCTGCTTCTGCTGTCTCAACAATGGATGGAGGTCCTCAATGCCAAACAGGAAATTAGAGCTGTCTCCCTCGACATATCACGTGCCTTCGACACGGTCTGGCACCCCGCTCTGCTCACCAAACTCTCCTCCTTTGGTATCCATGGAAATCTCCACGCATGGCTGGCGGACTTCCTCTCTAGTCGTCGTCAACGTGTGGCCCTGAATGGGTTTCTCTCATCTCCTCTTCCTGTTCAGGCTGGAGTTCCCCAAGGCAGTGTTCTGGGCCCCGTGCTTTTTCTGGTCTTCATCAATGATCTCTCTGACTCTCTCGAAAATCCTCTCTATCTCTTTGCTGATGACTCCACTCTCTGCCGCTCCATTCCTCTTCCCTCAGATCGGCAGTCTGCTGCCTCCTCACTCTCTGAAGACCTGGACAAAATCACAGACTGGTCAAACAAGTGGAACATGTCTTTCAATCCTGACAAATCTCACACTCTTACTATGTCTCTCCGAAAAGATCGACTGGACAACCCTCCCATCTACTTTCTCAACAATCCTCTCCAAGAAGTTCTGTCGCTCAAGATTTTGGGTCTCACTATCTGCCATGATCTTTCTTGGGAAAACCACATTTCCAAGCTGGCCTCCAAAGCCAGTCGCCGACTGGGCATCCTCCGTCGTGCGAAGTCCTTCCTCGGCACACCTGAGCTCCTCACCACATACAAGGCTTTCATCCGCAGCTCAATGGAATACTGTTCTCCCCTATGGGCCGGTGCTCCTGCCTCACACCTAGCTCGGCTTCACGCTGTTGAAACCAAAGCTTTCAGAATTATTGGAATCTCCCGCGATGAAGCTATCTCTGAGGGCCTTTCACTCACTCACCGCAGGCAGGTAGGTGGTCTTTCTGTCTTCTACCGACTCCTCTCCGGCCTTGCACCCCCAGCTCTCTCTGTGCTCTGTCCCCCAAATATTCCTACAGGTCGCACAAGATCTGCCAGCAACCCTCTGATGGTTAAACTGCCGAAATCTCGGCTCTCCGCTCACCTTCACTCTTTCATTCCTCTTTTCTCCCGCCTCTGGAACAAACTCCCTCACTCCCTTCAATCCCACTCCTCCCTCCAGGTCTTTAAAACAGCTGTTCACCACCATCTCTTATCTTCCCCCATCCAAAACCTTGATCTTTTCTACCCCCGCTAATTCACCCCAGATCCACCTTGTTTGAAATTCCAACTTCTTTCCTGGAAGTCCTGGCAGTGTCCATATGTTTTATACCTCTCCCACTGCCCCCTTCCCACGCCCCCCCCAAAGCCCTCGCCCTCTCTCAGATCTCTCGATGTCTCCATGTCTCTCGGTCCCTGCTCTCAAATGTTGTGTTTGTGTCCTTCCCCCTCTCTCCCCATCTTGTCTACCGCTCCCTATGTTATATGTTTTATGTGTCGGTTTGTCTTTCTGTGTGACTAATGTTCGCTCTTTCACGAGCCTCGATATTGTATACAAAAAAAAAAAAAAAAAAAAAAAAAAAAAAAAGAGGATTGTTGAGAAAGCAGATGGGAGGGTTTTCCAGACGGTCTTTTCGGAGAGACACAGTGAGAGTGTGAGATTTGTCTGGAATGAAAGACATGTTCCACTTGTTTGACCAGTCTGTGATTTTGTCCAGGTCTGCAGAGAGCGAGGAGGCTGCAGACTGCCGATCTGAGGGATGAGGTAAGGAGCGGCAGGGAGTGGAGTCATCAGCAAAGAGATAAAGAGGATTTTCCAGAGAGTCGGAAAGATCATTGATGAAGCCCAGAAAAAGCACAGGGCCCAGAACACTGCCTTGGGGAACTCCAGCCTGAACAGGAAAGGGAGATGAGAAAAATCCATTCAGGGCCACACGTTGACTGTGACCAGTGAGGAAGTCCGCAAGCCATGCGTGGAGATTTCCATGGATACCAGAGGAGGAGAGTTTGGTGAGCAGAGCGGGGTGCCAGACCATATCGAAGGCACAAGATATGTCAGCTCTGATTTCCTGTTTGGCGTTGAGGGCCTCCATCCATTGTTGAGACAGCAGAAGCAGTATGTCCAGAGTAGAATGACCTGGTCTGAATTCAAATTGATGATCAGAGATCAAGCCATTGGAGAAGAGGAAGAATTTAATATCAGAGGCGATGATGGATTCCATGACCTTACTGATATACAGTATACAGTCGTGGCCAAAAATATTGGCTCCTGATTTCAAAAATATTGGTAATCTCCTGATTTCATGATGCCATTCACATTCAAGGCACCCAGTGCTCGAGGAAACAGAGCAACCCCAAAACATCACTGAACCTCCTCCATGTTTGACTGTAGGGAAGGTGTTATTTTCTTTGAAGGCTTCATTTTGTTTTCTGTAAACATAGATATGATGTGCCTTACCAAAAAACTCTAATTTGGTCTCATCTGTACACAGGACATTACCCCAGAAGGATTTTGGCTTGTTCAGGTGTGTTTTGGAAAACTCCAGTCGGGCTTTCTTATGCCTCTCTTTCTCAGCAGTGGAGTCCTCCTGGGTCTCCTCCCATAGAACCCCCTTTCATTGAGTTGGCGATGGATGGTGTGAGTTGCAAATTGTCGTACCTTGTGTCTGAAGGTCAGCCTGAATCTGTTTGGCAGTTGATTGAGGTGCTTTCTCCACCATTCGAACAATCATTCGCTGCAATATTTGATCAAGTTTACTCTTGCGGCCACGTCCAGGGAGATTGGCTACAGTTCCGTGGGCCTTAAACTTCCTGATAACATTGCGTACGGTGGACACGGTAACATCAAGGTCTCTGGAGATGGACTTGTAGTCTTGAGATTGCCCATGCTTGGCTACAATCTTGTGTCTGAACTCCTCAGACAATTCTCTGGTTTTCTTTGTTTACTCCATGCTCATTGTGGTACACACAGTGACACAAAACAGCAGAATGATTCCTTTTCTCTATTCAAACTGGTTGAATGAGTGATTTTTATATTGCATGCACCTGTAACTCATGCAGGTGAGTTCAATGCCAAAGTAAAGGAGAATCACCTGCTTGAAATCCAATTATTTCTGACAACTACTCAAAGGTGCCAATAATATAGTCTGAGCCATTTTAGGATTTCTGTGTGGAATAAGCTAAGATTTATTAATTATTTCACCTTGTTTTGTTTTGTTCCACTACAAACCGAAGAAATACAAATGTGGATTCCAAATTATTTTTAAATTTCAACAATTTTCTGGAAGAAATGGTGAATTATTTGAAAGAAGTGCAACGGTGCCAATTTTTTTGGCCACAACTGTACATATATATATATATATATATATATATCTATCTATAATTCCAGTAATCTCTGTACGTTTGTACGTTTGTACGTCTGTACGTCTGTACGTTTGTCTGTGACCGCTGTTTCTCGACAACTACCGGTCCGATATACTTGAAACTTGCCAGGTATATTGCTGGGGACCCGAGGATGTGCCTTTTCAAGGTTTGAAATTAATCGGACAAGTACTTACCGAGCTATGGCGATTTAGCCGTTCGCCGTTCGCTTTGCCGTTGCGAATGGACCAAACCATTCATGTAAATAGAGGGGGGGGGGGGGGGTTCTGTGGTCGTTCGCTTTGGCTTTGCGAATGGACCAAACCATTCATGTAAATAGAGGGGGGGGGGTTCTGTGGTCGTTCGCTTTGGCTTTGCGAATGGACCAAACCATTCATGTAAATAGAGGGGGGGGGGGGTTCTGTGGTCGTTGCGAATGGACCAAACCATTCACATCGAATCATCGAATCACATCGAATGGACCAAACCGTTCGCTTTGGACCAAACCATTGCATGTAAATAGAGGGGGGGGTTCTGTGGTCGTTGCGAATGGACCAAACCATTCATGTAAATAGAGGGGGGGGGGGGGTTCTGTGGTCGTTACTGCCACGTGGTTTCAAAGTTTTTTTTTTGTTGTTGTTGTTTGCACGCATGTTTTTTTTGCACCCACGTACGGGCACGCCCTAGGATGTTTACACACACACACCCCTACACAAATTTTTTTTTTTTTTTTTTTTTGGCAAGGAACGGGCACCCACGTACGGGCACGTCCTAGCTTATATATAGTACGGGCATGCCCTAGTATATATAAATAAAACAGTTTGTGTGTGCGTGTGTGTGTGTGTGTGTAATGTTACCGATAGACTCCTAAACGGAGAGGCTCACGTACTTGATATTTGGCACAGACATGGCCATTGAGCCTGGGACGAACATAGCTGACCTAAAAATTTATTTCATAATATGTTTTTACCATATTTTTATCTCAGCGCGAAATATTATGACCGGAATCTGACCGGAAGCAGAGCAGCGCGCTGATTCGCTCAGAGCGATCACGTGATGTTCGCTGCCGCCATTAACTCAGTTACGCGTTTGCACGTATTTCAGAGCAATTGCGTTTTTGCCGGGTACTTCTGCATGATTAGCATTTAGCATGATTTAGCATGTTTCACATTTGTTTTCAGCGAGCAGAAGTACCCGGCATTGTACGAATAATATATCGTGTAGGGCCGTGCCGTGTCGGGCGGAGTGATGCCGCTGTGGGAGGGACCGAGCAAGGTCGCTGTGGGCGGGACCGAGCGAGGTCGCTGTGGGCGGGCCCGGGCGAGATCGTTGTGTGCGGGCTGCGGGGCCGAGCGAGGCAGCTATGGGCGGGGCCGAGAGAGGTTGCTGTGGGCGGGGCCGAGCGAGGTCTGCGTTAGTGCGTTGCCGTTGCCTGGTATAAAAAGATGGTGCTTGATGCTCTCTGCGTCAAGATACGGACTTGATGTCCGTATCTTTACAACAGACATTCCAATGATGATGATGATAAATGTAATACCACTCAAGGAAGGCCCACAACTCAAGAGTGGAAAAAAACAATAAAATGAACAAAAATACGGGGAAGGAGAAGCAACCACTCAGAAGAATGACAGAAAATCATTTCCCTTAAATGTACCGTGTTCACCAACTAGCACGACCAGATACAGGACACCAAAATAATTTCCCTTACCACATATCGTGTCCACCAACCAGCAAGACCATAC
>NW_027617199.1:135000-137390 GCF_964187855.1 Myxine glutinosa | reverse complement strand
GGGGGGGAGAGAGAGGAGAGAGAGGTGCTGGCTGCGCAGTTGTGGGCCTGCACTTTCGCTGTTTGCTGCCGGGATCGATACACCATATGGACCGCAATGTTTGTGGCCACCCACAATGGACCGCAGTTCGTTTGCGGCCAAGCACCACCCGGGGATGGACCTATGGGTCAACGTGGCACCTATGCCATACAGGTGAACCACCTTTAGTTAACACCAAGTGCACCACAAGAAGAGCAAGAGACACCTGCAGGGTTAGGGGTTGTCGAATTTATTTTTATTCCAATGAACAATGGTGACTGCACCGATTGGTGGTGGGGTGGTGCTTTTGATGCTCGGGAAGGGTGCTCTGCACGTTATTAAAGGCCGTCGGCCACAGAGCACTCGTGGGTTGGTGTATCGATGTTGGCAAGCGCGCTCTCTCTCTATGCATAACATCTGCATGTGTTCCTCCAAAAACAGGTCCTGGATCGTAGTGTAAATAGCAGCGTAGTCTTGTAAATAATGCTCCCTACCGGCTGTATGTGTAGTTTGAGAATTCTTTCCGGATTCGGTTATCCTGTGGGTGTGTTTCTGTGAGGAGAAGGGTTGCAACGTCGCAGGGGGACATATTTACTCATTTGTGAACATCTGTAAAACTGTCGCACTCAGGGTAGAGTTAATAGTAGAGGGACTACATCTGAGTGCCACACTAAACTAGGTAAAAATTTATCGGGTCGGGACGCCCCGAGGGTAGAGAAGGGTGCAATGTTGCGAATATGGAATTTGGCCTCCATATCCGCTTGTAAATATTCCCCTATTTCTCCAATACTCCCCAACTTTCCCCAATCCCCCATTCCCTAGTCCCATTGCATGTAAATAACACTCAGTAGAGCCGACCTTCCCCTTATTCCCCATTAAATGTCGTGCCCAGGTCCACCGCACCACACGTAGACAACTTTCGGACATCTTGCTAGTTATTCTTAATCTATGTCAGTTAAGGACTCGTTTCCATTAATTCTGACTCTTCGTTGCACCAGAATGTGATTATATGGCATCAGTAGTGAGTTTAGGACCTTTCCCATACCTCCTTCCATCTTCTTCCCCAACAATTACAACAACAACAGAGGAGATGGCGGCGGCGCGGGGGAGGATGCGTCCTCACACCGGCTCGATTAGCGCCATTGACCACGCGCTCCACGGGGGTTACCACGGAGGGGCTGGCTGTCAGCTCCTCCTCAAGGGCGGAGCCTGGTAACCCCCCGCACCCAATCAGAAGGGCGGACCGATTCCATCTGGGGCGGAGCTAACGAGCCGAGGGCGTGTCACTCCCCGCCGGATATACGTGGCGACTTAGCGGACGTGACGTGAGATGCGCCCCCAGCTGGAGAAAGAAGTACCTGCGCGTGCTGAGTCAGAGGCGCCCCAGCTGGAGAAAGAGGTACCTGCGAGCGCTGAGTCAGATGCGCCCCGCCTGAGAAAGAACGTTGCCTGCGATCGCTGAGAGGAAGCGAACCCGCCTGGGAAAGAACGTTACCTCCGAGCGCTGTGACCTCCCCGCATCTTTGGACCGGACCGAACCGTGTGGATTCTGCCCCCGAGCCCAGGCGCACCTGGAGCCACCGATACCTGCCTTTCCCTGCCATCAACCCCCGTGTGAGTCAGCCGTTGTCCCGTTTATCTGTCGTCTGTCCGGGGTCAATATAAGAGTGTGTCTAAGTGCCTGTCTTCCTGTGATATACCTCTAGCCCCTGTAATCTAACCTTTCCGTACGAATATAATTGAGAATCGAAACATTGGTGTCTGTCATTATAATCCAGCCGGGTGTCTTCTTTTCCTTTATTGATCCAGCGTAGCGCGGCTCCGTCAACGTCGAGTATAATCGGGTAATTTGTGCGGACACGACGGCCATTCCGCTCGGCCCACCTTAACATCAAAGTCGTGTCTGTAACAATATATATATATATATATATATATATATATATATATATATATATATATATATATATATATATATATATATATGTATATATATATGTATATATATATATATATATATATATATATATATATATATATATATATATGTATATATATATATATATGTATATATATATGTATATATATATATATGTATATATATATGTATATATATATATATATATATATATATATATATATATGTATATATATATATATATATATATATATATATATATATATATATATATATATATATAATCGTTACGTGCTCCTCCCCGGCCCCCTGGTCACAGTGTACCTCCGAGCCCCGAGAGGAGTCACGGCAGAAAAATGTGTTATTCTGTGTGTCAAAGATCAATGGAGAAGCCACCCCAATTGTTCCTCACAAACAAATATTGTATTAAGATCACACAAGAATAATAGTACAACAA